>NC_134860.1:10014858-10104858 GCF_049852395.1 Peromyscus maniculatus bairdii
CAACAACTTCCCAGTAATCTCTGTAACCTGTTTCCTCATCTGTAAAGTGGGTTAGCATGCTTCAGGTCATCAAGGGATGCTTGAAACAATGTACATAGGTAAGCACTAGAACAGTCCTTGTAACAGGGTGAGCCTGTGTCAGTATCAACTATTTGTATCACTAGCTTACTCTGGGAATCCCATTTTCTCTGAGTTATCCCCACATGGCTTACTCAACAATGTGTGGGTTCTTCAGTAGTAAGCTACTTCAGTTTCTAAGGGCCAGGGCCAGGTAGGATGGTCAGCAAACAATGTAATTCTTCTGGAGTTCAGCCAAGTATCTTCAATCAAGGATGAGACCAGAAACCTCAGAGTCAAATCAAACTTATTCTCTTTACTTCACCCATGCTTTTCTGACATGTTTATTTTTGTCAAATTCACTTTTCTAAGCATAATACCTTCCCAGGAACACTCACTCCTTATCACATATGTAGATCTTAATCTCTAAATTGACTGCATGCTTCTGATAGAAGACTAAGCTACATTTAAAAAAATTATCTCTAGGTGCTATACACATAGCAGTCGATATATGTGATTAAATAGGAAACAACAAAGCTTGTTACTAAACCTGTGCTCACCATCAAAGACCGCTAATATCCCCATTTAACATATGGCAAGAAAAACAGAAGAAAATTTTAAACAAAAAAAAATTACAAAAAACCTGGGGCTGGAGAGATGCCTCAGAGGTTACCGTCACTTGCTGCTCTTCCACAGAACTTATTTGGTTCTCAGCACCCACATGGTGGCTCACAACAGTCAGTAACTCCAGTTCCAGGGGATACAATGCCCTCTTTTGTCAATGCAGGCATGTGGTGCATAGGCTCACAGGCAGGAAAAATACTCATACACATATGTAAATAAATAAATCTGAAAAAAAAAAACTTTAAAATGCTATTAAGGATCACTAAAGAGACTTAAACAAGTAGTAAAAATTTTCTATGGCATCATGCCGTTGGCATTTCTCTCATAAATACAAAAATCAAAACTTCATGGCAAATTGAATGTATGTAATTGAATTCAGGCATATCTGGGAGTGGGTGAAGAAAATGTCAACCAGTGTGAAAACTCTCTCAGGATTGGAATTGTTCTCTATCATTTTGGTTCCCCAAATGTATACATACAGACAAACAATGTAATTCTTCTGGAGTTCAGCCAAGTATCTTCAATCAAGGATGAGACCAGAAACCTCAGAGTCATTGCTTGTTTATTGGGCTATGCATATATAATGTGTATGTAAATGTTATCCCAATAAAATAAATAAAATGACCTCAACAGAAATGGCAACATGATTGGCAGAGGAGGGACAGAAACCACACCTGGCAGATTATCAAAGTTCACACAAGCTAGAGAAATGACTCAGTGGTTAAAAGTGTGTACAACTGGGCAGCTCACAACTGTCTGTAATGCCAGCTCTACGGGCGCTCCCACCCTCTTTTGACCTCATGAGCACACATACACCCCACCACGCACAAACCCAATCCCTCTCCACATATATACACATAATTTAAAATAAAGATAAAATACTTTAAAAATTCATATGCACAAACAGGCCAGAAGCCAGAAAAAGAAAAGTATCTAAGAAAATTAATGAAAGAGCATTAGATCCAACAGAAAGCACTCTATAAACTATAGCAATTAAAACAGAATGACTTGGTTTCCAAATGCATAGAGAGGTCAAGGGAATATTAATGGCCCAAGCACATGTGGAAATTCAGTAAATAATAAAAGTGACAGTTTAAATCAGTAAGACAAAAAAATTATTAGATAATGCTGAGGCAACTGGATGATTATCTGGTTAAAAAATATGGTTGGACACATGTATAAAATCATACCCTGAAAAGGCAGACAGCAAATGTGGAAAATATATTTCCAATAACCAGCCCAGAGCTATTTCTCTAGAGAAAAAAAAAAATAAATTCTGCAAATCTAAGGAAATAAGCAACAAATGGAGGACAAGGTCAGCTCCCAAGAAAGAAAATATAAATAGCCCTTCCATGATGCTTAATCTCATTCCTAAGGGCAATGAAGAAATTAGCAGTTGCCCTTACTGGTCTAACATGAAACTGGACAACTTTAGTGACAAATATCAAAACTACAAATGCACAAACACTCTGAGCTACCACTTTTACCTCTACAAGTTTATCCTACACATTTCTACATAATGTGAAGTGATGTGTGCACAAGATAATCTACTTGGACAAAAGCAGCCCAACTGCACACCAAAAAAGAGCAAGTTAATTAAATAGCACTCCTTCCTTTTTTAAAGATAGGGTCTCAGTATGTAACCCTAGGGCTCACTATGTAGACCAGGCTGGCCTTGAACTCAAGAGATACAACCTGAAGCATGTGGATTAAAGCATGTGCCAACACACCTGGGCAAATGGCACACCTTCATGATGAAATTAAGCACTTGATGTTTGTGCCCACCCCCAAATGCATAACCTCCAAAGTGACAGTGTTTGGAGACGACCAGTGGGAAGTAATGCTAGATGAGCTCCTAAGAGTAAATTAGTGTCCTCAGAAGAGGAAGAGACCAAAGCACTCTCTGGCTATGTGAAAATGCAGGGAGAAGAAAGATGGCCCTCACCAAGGGAACCAACTGGTCAGTGTGAGAAATGTAATTATTTCTGTTGCTTAATCTACCCTGTATATGGCATTTTATAATAGGAGGCCAAACAGATTAGACCCAAGGAATACTACAAAGCTACTTTAAAAAAATGTTATTTACACAGTGATATGAAATAATCTATAAGCTCGATTAAGGGAGAATAAAAAACAATGAAAAGAATAAGAATAGCAAATCTGCACTACTTAGATACAAAAGGAAGAGGGACAGTGGGTATTCAATATGATTCTCATCCTGGAAAGATCAAAATCCAGGGAAAAGCAAAAAGTTTCTTAAAATACAGTGGCAAAATCTGACAAGAACTGGCAAGAGACTTTGTAATCTTCATTTTTGCCAATGACTGTAGTATCTATGCTTATCAGTGTGTTTGACTGCATGCATGCTATGTTCAACCTGTGACCCAGGAGCTTTCGTGTGGCTCAATACCAAATAATAAGCTTTCTTAAAACATTGAGTTGCTGCTGCTGTTGCTTTTTTGGAGGATAACTACAATGCCTAGTTCTCAAATGTGAGCCCTGTAGGTAACAAGGTGTTGTGGTCATTGTCAAAAGGTTGGATACACCAATCATTCCCATTACCTATCAGGATCTGCACAAAGTGGTAGACAGACTGTATCATTTTTCTGCAATTCACCTTACAGAAGAAGCCTTAATTCTAAAACAGATCTAGGGTTTTGGACAAGAGATCTACATTTACTTGTATATAAATCACCTTTGGAAGGATCCAGAGAAGAGTTTCCAAATGGAGGAACTGAATGGCTGACACAGTGAGAAGTTTAACAGTGTATCACTTTTTAAGTCTTTGAAATGCTCATTAAAGTCACTGTAGTACTCTGTCCAAATAGAAATGAAATGTAAATCAATTCTCAGCGTACCGAAGCCAGACTGCTTTGGGACTGGTTGTGGCTGCAGAGAGCCTTTCTCTAGTGATTGCAGCAGTAGCCTTCCCCTCTTCTATCTCACCTTCAGCTGACTCAGATAACTTCTCAGGAAGGGACTCACCCTCCCAAGAGTCCCTCCTTCACTAAGAGCCTTTAGGAAATTCTAAGTCCTTAAGGTTTTTGATGCCCCGTCCCAAGCAAGGCAGCTGTGTGGGGCTGTTCTTAGCAATATGGTGGCTGGCAGGCTGGATCCTCTGAACATTAGAAAGCTTCTCAATCCTGGAGACTCATTTTTTAAAAGTGCTCCCAGCACAGATCAAGTCTTGCCTTCAGAGCTTCAGTACAAGCTGGAGGACTCCAGGAAGAGCAACATCTTCTCTCATAAACTTACTTCAACACTCCTTTTGAAACAAATGCAGTGAGGTCTGCCTTTTATGATTTTGATTCTTCTGTACACTTTCAACTATAACCAAACATTAGGAAAGATACTTTATTTTCTGCACTTTATTAAGTGAGCAATATTTTTTAAAAGTGGGCTAAGTCATGTTAGGGTTGGCTATTTCAAAATGTCTCAAAGGCTCAAGAAATTCCTAATGAAATGGCCAACAATATTGCTTCAGTGTGTTAGGACACGCATGTTTGTCCATGTCCCCTATGAAGTTATAGTCAGACCATAGAAGGGAGATCAACTTTACTTCAGTACATGTCAGGCTCTCAAATCACTTACTACCTAAAGTGGCATAGAGTGGGTTTTCAATAAATTTGGCTTGTGTAACATCAGTGTCTTCATAGCTGCTATCCCTAAGAAGGAACAAGAAATTTGATATACCACTTATTATATCCCCAGAAAGATGTACAGAAAAATAGTAACTCTAATAACTGTGTGGTTACGAGGTCTCTGATAAATTTGGATTCTTCAAGACAAAAGCCTCAGCAAGACTAAACATGAAAGATGGGACAGCATTCCATTTTCTTCAAATGTGTTACATGATTAGAATTATTCTCAGCTCCTAGATTCCTACTTCATAGATATTTGCCAAAATAAATCTAAGAGAGTGTAGGGAATACTCTGTTGTGGGAAATGGCTTTAAAAAAAAAAAAAGGCAACATGACATTGTATTAGAGATTATTTGTTTTTGGAATGATTCCAAATTTTAAGGCAAAGAGGATTACTGGTCGAAATGTTAACACAAATAATCCCAGTCAATTCAGATTAGTTGAGATTTTCAAACTTTAACAAATCCTCTAGAGATGCAGACAGAAACAACTAATATCTAGAGAATCTGAATACTGATTCTGAAGCAAAATTATTTTAAATTTCCTTGACATTTTGCATTCATTAAGTTAAAAAAAATGGTAATTCTAAAACTTCCTGAATGCTTTATCTACCACTCAAGGATCAAAGCAGTCTCCTATACCACCTAATTCATACCTCAGGACCCTGTGAGATGTGTATCATATTATTCTTTTCATCTAATGGCTAATAAAACAGACTCAGATATGCTCTATAACCTGAACTAGCTATGCCACAGAATTAAGTTAAATTTGGAATATGGATTGTGACTCAGAGATGGTCCTAAAGTCATGCTGGCTATTTCCTAGGTTTTGATTACTCAACTTTTTAAAGAATTAGCAAATTTTAACCAAATCTGAAAATCTCTGAATGTATAACAGGAGACACAGGTATCTGCTCTAGTTGTTATATAACTCACAATATACAGAAAAGGCACAAATTTTCTCAAAGGTCTCACACACACAAATTCTAAAAAGTACATTTCAGTGAAATTTGGCCTGTTCAGAGTTTTGCAGCAGGCTTTGGTAGGCGGAGGCTTTTCACATAACCTTTAAAGGAGCCTTAAATCCCGTCTTTGAACCATAAGCTTCTTCAGGTTAGTGAGCTCTCCATTTCCACATCTTCCACAGTTTTGGAGAGTATTTCACCAAAAGGCATGGTGCTACGAAACAAACAGAATTTCCCATTCTCATTGTGTAAGTCTGATACTAGTATTGGAATTAATCCATGGAGTCTATTTAATGATCAAAGGAATTTATTTGGGGGTAAACTCACAAACAGAAGATTTATCGTAGGGTTCGGGAAAGCTGAGCTATGTCCCATGCTGAACGGCTTGGTCCAAGATCCCAGCATTCAAAGCCTCGAGGTAGTCAAGAAGAAAAAGAGCATACATGCATCCCTTGTCTTAAGGGTCCTCTGTGGCCCCCGCCCCAGGGGCAGGTACCTCAAGGTCATAGGCAGGTGTACCAGCTACAGCTGCCTCACTGGGGCGGTGCTTCAGGGCATGGCTCAAACAGCTGTCCACTAAATACTAGAGACAAATTAACAAGTTCTCTGGTTCTTACTTTTCTTGCTGGAGTTTTCCACTCACTCAAGAAGGACTCCAATGAACAACTTTGCAGCAGGCTCCATGCTGATGACAAAGTACCAAGGAAACATGGGTATGATTCCTGGACTGTTTTATTCCCACCTACAGGATGACTCATTTCAGTACTCCTGTCACCTTTTAGTAAATTCTGAATCCTGACTCTTTCCTAAAGCCCAAGCTCAGGAGAGATGCATTAGGGTAAGAATACACAGTTCCTGGATATTCAGGTGTGACAGGGTCTGGGACAAGCATCACATTTCAAACAGGCAAGTGAGTCCTATGTAAAGCTCCAAGGTTTTGACTTCCTTGCCCTACATGAATCAATACCACTGACTTAGTCTTCTAGAGAACGGGCACCTTAATGTCAGACATTATACTTCTACACCCACAGTTAAGCATCTTGAGTATGGAGATGACTCAAATTTGTCAAGTGACAGGCAAAGCAAAGCAACAAGAAACTGGCTTCTATTCGGTAGCCCCTCAATCACCACTAGAATGGTTTATGGCTAGATGTTAACAACAAATTACTGTTTCACTAACCATCTAGTATCTTCTCCAGGCCATTTCCATAACATCACTCATGAAACAAATAATTAAGATTCTAATTGTATTCATTTTGGTACAATTTATTTTTTAGCTTGTAGACCAGGCTGGCCTCAAACTCATCTTGCCTTGGCCTCCCAAATCCTGGGATTACAGGCATGTACCACCACATATGGCTCAATTTACTCTTACAACAATTTCCTTTGCAAGTAATTTCTCTCAGGGTACAAAGGGGCATGGAGTATACAGGTTCCTAATATGCCATGACAATTAAAGGGTACCCTTTACAAACTCATTAAGGGAACATATTTATTAACAGAACACACACTCTCTTCCAAACAGCAGACTGCTTTTTTTTTTAAGGGGGGTTTTCTTTGTGGCATGATTATACTCCAGAATGGTATAGCAGTGATCAATGCATAATTATATGAGTAGACTAAAAACCACTGAAAATATACTCTGCAAGGGCCACTCTTTTATGTGAATTAAATCTCAAAGTTGTTTAAACAACAGAATTTAGGGGGGAAAAATCTAACTGAATCTATGCAGAGTCTGACTGTGAGCCACTCATATGATTTAATTCAAGAGTCCCTTCTGGAACCTCATATACTTAACTAGGTAAAGCAATAAAAGTTTGGTGCCTTAAGACCTGTATCTCATAGTAATAAAATCATTTTCTTATTTTTTCATTCCTATTTTACAGTAAATAAGTTCACCTGAACTACTTTCATATCGAAAAGTATTTTTTAAAATAGTGGAAATGTGCCAAAACTTGGATAAATTCACAGCATTTTGAGTTTTAGCTCCATATGCTCTGTGAGTTGGATAAGTACAAGTTAAAACCTGCCCTTTCTAGTAAGCGCCTCTAAAAACGTTAAGCAATTTTAAACTATTAGAAATAAAATATTTGTAAAATACATGTGGGTGTTGTACTTTTCTACTTAAAGAAATCATAAAAAAAAAAAAGAGAGAGAGAGAGAGAATAGTTGCAAATAGGATAAATATGGTTCAGTGGGTGAAGATACATTCCCTGAAAGCCTGGAAACCTGGGTTCCATGTCTAGAACCCACATAAAGGTGTAAGAAGAAAATCAACTCCACAGAGTTGTCCTCTGGCTTCCACATGCACACAGCGGCACATGTACCCTCCCTCCCCCAAAACATCATGCACCCTCGTCAGTAACCTTTTTAGAGAAGACAAATGAAATCGTGTTAGATTCCTAATGAAACACCACTGTTATGTCTAGGTGCATTCATACATATGGTTGGACAAAGTCCTTATTGCAAGTGGACAAAGTACCTAACTTTGACGACAAAGTACCAAGTAAATGCCCCTTATCTACAAGGGACTGTAAGTGTTCCAGAGTTTGGAGCATCTCTGACTTTCAAGTTATCGTTGCTTAACTTTTATCCATGTACATACAGACACACCCCCTACAATCTTCTACTTTATTAACTACATACAAAAAAAAATTCAGGTGTGGCCTAGCAGTGAAGCATAAAAACAAAAACAGTGATTCCAAACCCTCTTGTTGTCTTAACAGGTAGTATCCTCTATTAATTTATGATCCAGCCGAGTGACATGTGACACTTCTGAAACTTTGGGGAGAATTTAAAGCTTAACTTTCAATTTTATGAAAGCCAACGTGAACGGCTTCTATGCTAGGTGCTGGAGAAATGATGCAAGACAGGCCTCTAAGTACCATTTTGATTGCTTGCTTTCGTCAGACACAGAAGTAAACATGTTCACGATCGGAGTAGCCGACCTCCCAGGTCTAACAGCCTCAACAGAACTGAGGTAAGCATTACCAAGGACAGAAAAATCGGGGTGGTGGTGGTAAAATTTAAAAATGAAGATGGTAGATTTAAGCAAATCTAGCTCTTCTTCCTAACATAACATCACCTTTAGAAGTTCCAGTAAAATGAGCCAAATACCTTACTTAACATACATCCCTTATATAACCGTCTCATTTAAAGGCACATCTATTCTATTCCAAAGTACCCTATTCTTAAGGGTCTTTCTCTTGGCCTTCACATCCTCTCCATCTGGATACAGTACTAACAGTTGCTGAATGAATGAATGAAATAAACAGATGTTCCCACTGACCAAAAGGTACTTGGCGGATGCTGATCTCAAAAACACAATAGGCTGACAGACCAGAATTCTACTGAAAAGAACATTTAATTTCAGATGTAAAAATAGCAACTACTGGACACCGTGCAGTCAACATGTTATTAAATTCCCGCTGGTATGGGGAACTTTCGAGAATGAAATGCAAAGTGTTCCTTACGGTACTTTAAAATGGACTTGGTTCTACCGTGTCTGGACTGGGGACCCAGGCGCAAGACAAAGAGACAGCGGTGGGGGAAAGTCAAAAGGTCAGCGCCAGGCGCCCCTCTCAAGGCGCGGCCCGCAGGCCGGCGCGCTCGCGGCCACCCGGCCCTTCCCGGCGTCGCGGCACTCACGTCCGCACAAAGAAACCACCCACCGTCCAAACACGCTGCCCGTGGGTGCGGGAGACGTCTGCACGCTCGCGTCGGCCCGATCTCCGCGGGAGCACCTCCGAACTCGCCGCCCACCGGCTCCATTCTCCCCGCGCGACGTGGAAGCGGGCCGGAGCGGCGGAGCCAGGTCGCGCGGAGTGGACCACGCCCCCCGCTGCCCCCGCCGCCCGCGCTATTGTTCCCGCGCCGCCCCCGCCCCGCGCGCGTTCCCGGGAGGGGGGTCACGGCCGGGGAAAGGCAGCGGCCGCCCGGGCCGCGGCGCCCGCGCACTCACCCGGCAATGCAGCCAACGGCGACCGGGAAGCCCGCAGCGGTGAGCGGCGCCGTCCCGCGGTGGCCGCGGCCGCTACTCAGCCCTGCTCGCGGCTCCGCGTTCCGGCCGCGACGTCCGGCCTCGGCCGCTCCGCTGACTAACAGAGACGCGGGTCGTCAACGCGCACGCCCGCCCACGTCATCGCGCAGGGCCCCGCCCCCGCGCCTGCGAGCGGCCTGGGGGGAGGGGCGGCCCCGGGGGCCCGGATTACGAAGGCGGGGCCCAGCGGCCGGGGGCGTGGCTACACTGGAGGGCGGGCGGCACTCGCGGAGGTCGCCTGAGGGCGGGGCCGCGGGGCCGCGCCTGGGAAAGCCGCGTGTGAGGGGCGTGGCCGGGAGCAGCAGGGGGCGGGTCCGCGACGGCACGTGGCGGCGCGTGGCGGCGAAACACCAGTCCTAGCCTAAGCTTGCTGGGCGGCTCGCCCGTGGAGGGGCGTTAGTGTTTGAAGGTCAGGCACGCGTGCCAGTGCACACACCTGAGCCACAGAGGATCCTACTTTGACAGACGTTTCCAAGGCCTACCACCCACCAAGTTAAGGTTCTCCAGATCCCTGGAAAAAGTTACTTCCTTTTCCCCCCAATCCCTCCTGTTACAGATTCTTTGCATTACCTGATTTTTTACCTCCAAGACCTCGTGCCCCCCCCCCGCCGCAAATATTAGCTATGGACTGATTAACTGACCAGCCTAACCACACGGCAATGGATGGAAAGGAATTTAAATTACTATCATTCATGCATTAGAATATATTTAGTCCTTTAAAGACCATATATATATTCAAAGGCATTCTTACCAATGCGGGAAGATAACTTATCGTTAAGAGAAAGAAGCAGGAAACACATACATATAGAATGATTCCATATATATATAAAATACATTACATGCACAGTATATACAAAGAAAAACAAAGGAATATGGCAGTTATTTTGACAGTGGGGGAATAAAGGGCAGTCTCTCTTATCCTATGTGGTAACCCATGATTTCCAAAATATATATATATATACTTGTCGAACAAAGTCAGATAGATTATGTTCCCATTACACGTTGAGATGCTCTGTTTCCAGTGACACAGGCGTGAAGCAAATGTGAGCACTCATTCATTCATTCATTCATTCATTCTCTCTCCCATTTCATCTCTCGCGGCAATTCTTTTTTTATTATTTATTTATTTATTTTTATTTTATGTGCACTGATGTTTTGCCTGTATGTGTGTCTGCGTGAAGGTGTCAGAACTCCTGCAGCTGGAGTTACAGACAGCAGTGAGCTGCCATATGAGTACTGGAAATTGAACCTGGGTTGTCTAGAAGAGCAGCCAGTGCTCTTAACGACTGAGTCATCTCTCCAATTCCCTCAGCAATTCTTTATTTCCATTCTTCCTGTATTTCTCCAGTTAATATTTTATCACTTGCCCATTCTCTTAAAGGCAATGTTCTAGCACTAGCAATAAATAGATCTTACAGAGAAGTCCCATGATATGAAAATAATAACTATACACAAAAATAAAAGTATCAATGTTATAATACAAATGATAAGGATACATCAGACTATGAAAGGAACCAATATATTAATAAGGCCAGGAAAGGTTTCTTTAAGGAACTGCCTGTTGGGTTGAGAACAGGTTTGACTAGGTAGCAATTTTGTCAGAGTTAACTTGCTGTGTGAAGGTCCTGTGAGGAGAGAGAGCAGGATAAGCTGGGGAAATTGAGGACAGGCCAGCTATTTTGGAACACCAAAGAAAAAGAACTTACAAAGTGAAAATGAGAAGACTGATAGAAAGATAAAAATTTATGTTGGAAATGTTTTATGCCAAGTGTGATGGGAAGATCCTGGTGTGTCTTCTGCAATGGATGGCATGATCATCCTGACATCTTGAAAAGATTTCTTATTGCAAAGAGGCTTTTCTAGATCTCTCAAGATGGACCTCTTCTCCAGCTACAATTCTTACTAAACAGTTTCTTCTGTTCCAGAGTATGTTTGCCATTTATATTTCGAAAGGTACTGCAAGACACTTGTGTGTCCGTCCCCTGTGGCAGAGAAGACGGCATCTTTTCCTTGGCTTTTTCCCTGATGTGACCTTAGGGAAGACCCACTGTTATCCCTTCTGCCATCTGTTCCACTGGTACCTCTTTCCTTATCCTTGAGATGTCAAACTGGTGTTCATGCCAGATGGGTAAGCGTTTATTCTACCAATAACCCTTGGCAGAGGGACCCCTATGAATTTCCAACCTATGCCAAAAGTACCTCAATTAGAGGTTGAATTTGAAACTGCTCTTTATGGTGCCATTAAGTAACCGGAGATTCTGACATCACCCTTCTGAAGAGTCTTTGTCTGTGGGCGGCAGGATTTTGAGGCCCTGGGCAGGCATGATGCATGTGCCGGCTGTTTCCTTGCCAGAGGCCTATAATAAGACAGGATTTGTCTCACCTCCCTGACTCAGAGATGAGCCCCGAGGCCCTCTGATGCTAATGAAAAGACACAGCTCCTTCAGGAAAGCAGAGGTTAGAAGGTAATTGGTCTCTAGTGCAGTAGGATAATCAAGACAGACAATGAACTATGTATTTCAAAAGAGCTAACTGAGGGCATTTTGAATGTTCTTTCAGAAGGAAATGATGAAAGTTTGAGGAGGTATTATTATACCAAGTACCCTGATCTCATCATCACAGGTTGTATACATATGTGAAATACCAGACTGAACTCTAGAAGTCGGTACAATTAATATGTTAACTAAAAAATGGAAAGTAGTTTTAAAGACAGCTTGGTAAAGAAATCTTCAACAGTTCTTTAATTCTGCTCCAGAGCAGATTACCAGACCATAACTCTGTCATATATGAGAGTAGATTCCTTAGCCTTTCTTACTAAACGGCACACAGGATTTATTCTAGAATAAGGTTGACATCGCTGATCAGCCTTCCCTGCTCCACAGCTTGTGGATTAGGAAGTGGTTGGAAGAGATTAAAGTGTAAGGACTCGGGAAAAGGCAGAGAGAAGAGTTATGAACCTTCGAAGTGTGACTTTACAAAGGGACAGCTATTCAGGAGCTCAGGTGAGTGTTCTTTACCTAAACCTTGGCACTCTCCACTCCAGGATGTTTAAGAGACAAACCGTCCATGATGATGAATAGGGAGAAGTCAGTTACTAGTGACGCTGTAACCATCCTGGCACGAGCAGAGATCATCTATAAAGAAATCCTGTGCCCCTCCCTGTGGCAGTCAGACTATTGAGGCAGTTATTCTCCAGGCCTGGAATTTCCTTAAGAATTGCATGCTGGGAAAAGGAATAGACTGAAGCCTGGTGCTAGCCAGAGCAGGAACTTGTTCCTTAGGAAGAGATTTCACAGTTCTGAGTACTTGTCAGCCACTTTGTAGGGAAGGATGGGCAATGATGAGCAGGACCATATCTTGACTGACCAGGACTGCTTAGTGACATTTGCCTCTTGCTTTCTATTTAAACCTAAACTGCATGTCACTGAGAGGGTGTCACTGAATCTCTTTATTCCTCTTCCTAATGTGGCCACATTGAATACATCTCCCTTTTCTGCTTCGCACTATTATTTGTCTGTTTAATTGACTTATTGAACATGAGTGGCTAAGCCTAGCTCGTCCAGGCTTGTTAGGACCCAGGCGCCAATACCAACAGCTCTGGTAGCAATTTCTTGTCAAGCCATATCCAGAAGAAAAGATACATTTGAAGGTGTAGCTACTCATAACAAATTGATCCCGAGTGGAAAGCAAAGACTGATGGGCTCACAAAGGGGCTGAGTCGCTTCACTCCGGGGACCTGTGCTTCTTCCCATTCAGCTGGCCTCAGTGCCTTTGCACAGCTATTTGCGAGAGCACAGAAATGAGTGTTTGGACTTTGCTTCGGATTCATGAGAAGGTCTGGTCCTTGCTATGTTTCTCCACTATTGGTGCAACTCGGGTTTTGCCTTCCTTTTAGTTTGGGGTCCTGATGACTATCTTTGTCCAAGCTGTGTCAGTTCTGTTGGACTACCTGACCTCTTGTGCAATTTAGATGGCAGGGTGTTGATTTAGAAGCTCTTTTTGAGCATATTTGGAGTTCCCTCTAAGTATTTGGGAGTTGTGATGATTAATTTTGACTGTCAAGTTGATGGGATTTAGGATCTCCATGGAAACAAATCTCTGAGTATATCTGAAAGGATTGCCTACATTAGGTTAACCGAGTTGGACAAGACTTCCCTAAATATAGGTGGTATTATTCTATGGGCTGTGGTCCCACCCTGAGTCAAAAGGAGGAAGTAAACAGCACAGACATTTATTGCTTTCTGCTTCCTGGCTGTGGATGTGATGTGACCTTCCCCTCCAGGATGGGTTATGTCCCCTGGGACTAGGAGCCAAAATAAACCTCCACTTCATGAAGTTGCTTTTGACAGTCATTTCGTCATAGCAACAAGACAAGCAACCAACACAAGGATGAATTGTATGACATAGAAGCCTAAAATGGCCTTTGGGGCTTTGTTGAGCCATTGGGACAAGGTTGCTGAGGGGGTTTCTACTGTGATTTGTGTAACCATGGAAACTACTAAGTCTGTCTATCTTGGTACCCACCAGAGAGAATTCTAGATGAGTAGACTTTTGTAAACGCATGGTTTTGTTAAAGATTTCTTTCCATGCATGTTTCCATGCATATGTCTATGTGTGGATAAGTGCACCTGAGTGCAGGTGCTCTCCAAAGCCTGAGGCATTGGATTATCCTGCAGCTGGAGTTACAAGCACATATGAGCAACTGGACATAGGTACTGGGAACCTAAGTCACTGAGCCATCCTTCTAGCTGTTAGCCGCCACCGCCCAGCATTGGCACGTATAAACTGAAAGATGTGTATGATTTACACAAATGTGAGTATTTGGGACCATTAGTGAATAATATTAACATTAATATATAGAAGCTGTTGCCTGTTTGTTTGTTTTCCTTTTCTTTTGACAAAAAGATGAACTAATATTCGTGATTGGTCAGGAGAGCTGGCACAGCACATAAAGTATTTGCTATGCAAGCATGAAGACCCAAGTTCAGATCCCACGTCAGAGCTGGGCACGGGTGGTAGCCACCTGTAAACCCAGCACTCTAGACTAAAGACATGGGTTTGGGGGTGTGGTGGTTGGGGAAAAGTGGCATAATTAGCAAGATCTGGGTTCAGCAAGAGGCCCTATCTTGATAAATAAAGTGGAGAGCCATCAAAGAAGATATCAACTTCAGATCTACACACACACACACACATACACACACACACACACACACACACACACACACACACGTTTACTAATTGAAATGCTAATTTTAAATATTGATTGATTTTTCTGTCTGGTGGGTTGTATGTATATGTGTGTGTATGTTGTTTGTTTGTGCATGAATGGGGGCCAGAGTAGGATGTTGAGCATTCTGGTCTACCACTTTTCCTGTGTTCTCTTAAGACAAGAGTCTGACACTGAACTTGGCCAATCATTTTGTCTCTGCCCCCTATGGCACTGCATGCCCAAGGCTGGCTTTATGTATGGGTACTGGGGATTTGAACTCAGGTCTTCTTACCCATTAAATCATCTACCTGTCCCTGAAATGTTAATTCTCAACTTCCTTTGTGGTGTAATGGTTTGGGTCAGGCACTTTTAAATGATAATTCTAAATGTTAGTACTAAGGATTGAAACCTAAGCCCTTGCAGTCCTAAAAAAAATCAAGGCTCTCCCACTCACCCCCAATAGTCCCATTAAACAATGGTAATGTTGGAAGGAAGAAAAAGGGAATGTATTTTTATAGTCAATTGAGAAGAACAAATAAAGAGGCCCAGTGTCCCCTGTGATCATTAATATCGATAGCTAACTTGATGAGATTTGGAATCGTCATGGAGACCAGACTCTGGGCAAGCCTGTGAGGGGTTGTCCATATTAGGTTAGTTGAGATTAGAAGAAACACCATCAGCTGGCAGTGGTGGTGTACACCTTTAATCCCAGCACTTGGGAGGCACAAGCAGGTGGATCTCTTTGAGTTCATGGCCAGCCTGGTCTACAAACCAAGTTCCAGGACAGCCAGAGCTGTTACACAGAGAAAACCTGTCTGAAATACGCCCCCCCCTCCAAAAAAAAAGCAGGAAAAAACACCATCAGTTTGGGCAGCATCATTCCGTTCCATGGGCTGGCTTCTGGACTTCCTAAAAATGAATTCATTAGCTGAGCACGTGCATTCATCTCCTGCTGCTTCCTGACTGCGGATGCCATGTGATCAGTTGCCTCAAGTCCCTGCCACCATAACCTCTCCACCATAGGCTGTCCAAACAAACCCTTCCTCCCATCAGCTGCCTGCGCCAGGGCATTTTGTCACAGCAACAAAACAAGGAACTAATACAGAAAATTCGTAGCCAAGAAGTGGGGCTCTGTTGTGATAAACATGTCCACGTGGTTCCTTAGGCTTTAGGAACTGATTTGCAAGAGGAATGTGGGAAAGGTTGAACTTTTGAGCTAGAAAGGCCCTTGACTACTGTAAGCACTATTCAGTATCCGTGGACCATTCTAGTGGGAGCTCAGAAAGCAAGAATGCTGAGAGACCAGCAGACAGCAGAGGCCCAGTGCATGATGTTTTAGATGGGGAACAAGGACCCTATTGGGAACTGGACTGGAAGACATTTTGTGATATTCTGACAAAGAACCTGGTTGCATTCTGCAGGCGTCCAGAGTCTTGGAGCAAGGTTAGCTGGAAAGGTAAAAGGCCGTTTGCCAGAGGAAATTTCAAGACGGGATAGTATTTAGGCTGTGCCATGGTTAGGCCTGATCTTATCTGGATCTACAGCCTGTGAGACCACCTCACAGGAGAAACTGGAGCCCAGACAATGATTCAGCCATGGTGAGCAGGCCCATACCTGACCAGTACTGCTGACAATTATGCACATATAATCCTGTCAAGACCATAAGGACAGACTTGTGGAAACTGAGGGAACCACTGGGTCTCTTTTTGTCTCTTCCTGGTGTGGCTACATTGAGTACATCTCCCTTTTATGCTTTTCACAATTACTTGACACTGTAATTGGATGAGTTAACGCTGCCAGGGCCCAGGCTCTGACCCTAACTACTCCAGCAACATTCTGTTGTCAGCACTGTGAGAACTGTCTTTCTCAGGCATAACTTCCCTCCTTTGGCTTCAGCTTTTTCCTTTTCCCACTATGAGATTCCTGGGGAAATTTCAGTTTCCTGGGATTTGTTTTCTCAAGAGCATAAGAACCTAAAGGATAGGCATAGTGCCTCCCCACCCCCAACATCTTTGATCCTGCCACAGCAGTTATAAACACAACCAATATTAGGTTCAGATCTTCGGCACACTCTGATCTCATAGCAGGGTGAGGCATCAGAATCTTACTCAACATTTTAGAGATCTGAAGCCCCAAGAGGAAGACTGGGGAAGGGAGAAAGAGAAAACCAAATACTGAGAGCCTGTCGCTAGAGTGCGGATTTTAACCCAGTGGGGGAAAATACCACTAATTGTACAGAATAAAATCTCCCTAAGGGAATTAACCATATCCTTGATTGTCCCCAACCCCAGTCAGCCCTACATTTTATAGACCCAAGGCAGGACATTTAAGAGGCCAAGGTAAATTCAAGGATTCCTGAGTGCATTCAGAGAAGACTGAGAGCCAGCGATTCACCGCGACAGAACTGCGAACATTTCTCTGCAGTCCTGTCAGCCTATGTAGAGAAACAGACAGCTCTTCCGGTGAGGGTTCCATAAGATAAGGCTCCCCTAGGCATGTCGGGTAGACAGATGGAAGCTAAAGCAATCAGAAGTCCCTATGGTAACAAAGTAAGCTAACGAGGATGCTGAAGACAAGACTGGGCAGCAAGGACAGTGGCAGAGAACAAAGAGATGGGGGCAAACTCCACATGGAGGCAAATCATTTTGTCCTATAAGACTGAGAATGGAGGCCATGCCTGCTGGGAAACCAGGTAGGCCGCCTGCAGATCTCCCTCTGTTCCCCCAGGCCCAACCCCCAATCTCATCCCCAGCTCGGCAGCAGAACACCTTGGATAGCCTTCCCTGCTCCCCTGTTCCCATCTCCTGTGAATCCTATGGATTTCCCCCTTCTAGGCCCCCTCCCCCCAAAATCTTTGCTTTATCCCAGCCTCCAAAACCAGCAGGAGCCACCCTGATAACTCCAAGGGCCATTCCCACCAGAGCAACAAGTTTGTTGACATCGGGTCCACACCTCTCCTTCTGCTCCTTCAGTTCCAGTCCCCCAGTTTCATCCCCAGGTCTGTAGCAGAAAACCTGCTGAGGTCTTCCTTTCCTCTCTGATCCCATCCCCAACAGATCACAAAGGTCTTCTTCTCCAACCTTCCTTCCCCCAACTCAACCCAGTTTCCCAGCCTCCAACATCAGCAGGCATTTCTGTGAACAGTCCAGCAGAGAATGCCAGGGAAACAGGAAAGCCAGCTGGAGACCTTCACCAGCCCCTCCTCCCCTCCACACCCAATGCGCAATCTCTAGCTTGGTCTCATCTCTAGCTCTACATCAGAACATCTGCGGCAGCCTTCCTTCCTCCTCCGTCCACATATCCCCTCTTGTTGCTTTATCCCAGCCCCCAACTGCAACAGGCATTCCCTGCTAACCCACAGACCACTCCTGCCCAGAAAGCAGGTAAGCTTTCTATAGATCTTACCCCCTATTTCTGGTCCTCTAGATCTAAGCCTCCCAGTCTCATCCCCAGCTTCACCTTCTATGGTGACCTCTCTTCACCGTCTCCCCACATTCCAAGTGATGAAATAAGCAGATCCTGATTGAAAACTCTGTTCTCCTCCCTCCTATGAACCCCTTTAAACACCCAGCCTATCCCCATTCCTAAGTGTCAACTCCCCATATGCAGAACTATTTCTTACCAGGCAACACACAGCCATCAGACTCTTGGAAAATCCAGAGAGGAAACAGAAACCAAGGAACAAAATACTTCCCTAACAAACACAAATTCAGAAATTAGCACCTAGACCTCTAATCATCCCAATCCCAGATGCCCAGATGCCAGTGTAAAAATGCAATAGAAAAAAACCCAGCCAGGGTAACTATAGCTTAAATATCCTACCATAACAGACAAAACAAAACAGTCAAACAAAAAATCTGAAGAGACCTCATACTAGCAACTTAACAGAACACCCTAAAGCTCTGGAATGAAAAGAAGCAATCGCACCAATCACACCCAAGAGAGTAGATGTCAAGAAATAATCAAACTGGGGGCTGAAATCAATAAAACAAGAAGAGAACACTACAAAGAATCAATGAAACAAAGAGTTGGTTCTTTGAGAAAACAAAACAACAACAAAAAAAAGATAGACAAACCCTTATCCAAAGTAAAAGGCAGAGAGAGAGAGAGAATATCCAAATTAACAAAATCAGAAATGAAAAGGGGGACAGAGCAACAGACAGGAAATCGAAAGAATCATAAGAACCTGTACTCCACAAAATTGGAAAATCTAAAAGAAATGGATAGTTTCCTCCATATGTATCACTTACTAAAGTTAAATCAAGACCAGACTAGCAATTTAAATAGACCTATAACCCTTAGTGAAACAGAAACAGTTGTTAAAGCTCTCCCAACCTAAAAAAGCCCAGGGCCAGATGGTTTTAGCGTAGAATTCTACCAGACTTTCAAAGAAGAGTTAATGCCAATACTCCTCAAATTATTCCACAAAATGGAAACAGAAAGAACATTGCCAAATTCATTTTACAAGGCCACAGTTATCCTGATATCCAAACCACATAAAGAGCCAAGAAAGAAAGAGACTTACAGACCAATTTCCTTTCTGAACATAGATGGAAAAATTCTCAATAATACTTGCAAACTGAATCCAAGAACACATTAAAAAGATCATCTGCCATTATCAAGTAGGCTTCATTCTGGAGATGCAGTGATGGTTCAATATACAAAAATCAATAAATGTACATCATATAATCAAGCTGAAAGAAAAAAACCACATTATCATCTAATTAGATGCAGAAAAGGAGTTTGACAAAATCCAAGACCCCTTCATGATAAAAGGAGAGATTAGGGATACAAAGGACATACCTAAACATAATAAAGGCAAACTACGGCAAGCCTATAGTCAACAGAAAATTAAATGATGAGAAACTCAAAGCAATTCCACTAAAATCAGGAACATGACAAGGTTGTCCACTTTATGTATTCAATATAGTACTTGACGTCTTAGCTAGAGCAATAATCAAACTGAAGGAGATCAAGGGGAAACAAATTGGAAAAGAAGAAGTCAAAGTATCTTTATTTGCAGATGATATGATATTATACACAAGTGACCCTAAAAATTCTACCAGGGAACTCCTACCACTGATAAACACTTTCAGTAAAGTAGCTGGATACAAAATGAACTCACAAAACTCAGTAGCCCTCCTACATACAAATGACAAAGGGACTGAGAAAGAAATCAGAGGCTTTTCTCTGCCCCTCCCCGTTACACAGTCCTCCCCAAACTATCACTCAGAGGCTTATATTAATTATAAATACTTGGCTGATGGCACAGGTTTATTACTAGCTAGCTCTTATATTTAAATTAACCTAGATGTCTTATGTATGTTTTGCTATGTGGGTTGTGACGTGTTAGCTCATTTTCTACATCCCTTGCTCCCTTGGCTGCTGACTGGCCTCTGCCCCAACTCGGCCCTTCTTCATCTTTGTCTTCAGTTTGCTTATACCGCCTGACCTTATTCTGCCTCGCCATTGACCAAACAGCTTTATTTATCAACTAATGAGAGTAACACATATTCACAGTACACAGAAAGACCATCCCACAGCAAATAATACCTTTCACAATAGGTCAATATAATTATATTTAATATATATAAAATGAATATAATATAAATAATATTTATATAATAAAATATCTCAGGGTAACTCTAAACAAGCAAGTAAAAGAGTTGTATAATAAAAATTCAAATCTCTGAATAAAGAAATTTAAGAAGATGTGAGAAGATGGATCAATAGGAGTAACATAGTAAAAATGATCATCCTATCAAATGCAATCTATAGATTCAATGCAGTCCACATCAAAATTCCAGCACAATTCTTCCCAGTCCTTGAAAAGATAATTCTCAACTTCATATGGGAAAACAAAAAATCCAGGACAGCTAAAACAATCCTGAACAATAAAAGTACTGCTGGAAGTCTTACTATTTCCAATTTCAAGTTTTACTACAGAACTATAGTAATAAAAATCACATGATATTGACATAAAAACACATAGTGATTAATGGAATTGAATTGAAGACCCAGACTAAATTCACACACATATGAACACCAGATTTTTGATGAAGAAACCAGAAATAAACACTGGGGAAAAAAGAAAGCATCTTCAACAAATGGTGCTGGTCAAGCAGAATGTTGGCATGTAGAAGAATGCAAATAGATCCATATCTATCACCCTGCACAATATTCAAGTCCAGATGGATCAAAGACCTCAACATAAAACCAGATACATTGAACCTGATAGAAGAGAAAATAAGGAATAGCCTTGAACTCACTGTCACAGAAGGCTTCTTGAAGAGAACACTAGTAGCATAGGCACTAAGATCAACAATAAATAAATGGTACCTCATTAAACTGAAAAGCTTCAACAAGGTAAAGGACACCATCATTCAGACAAAGTGGCAGCCTACAGAATGAGAAAGGATTTTTACCAATTCCATGTCTGATAGAGGACTAATAGCCAAAATATATAAAGAACTCAAGAAACTAAATATCAAAAAAACAAATAGTCCAAAATGGGGTACAGATCTCAACAGAGAATTCTCAATAGAGGAAACTTAAATCGCTAAGAAATACTTAAAGAAATGTTCAACATCCTTTGCCACTAAGGAAATGCAAATCAAACTACTTTGAGATTCCATCTTACACTTGTCAGAATGGCTAACATCAACAACAAAAGTGACAGTTCATGCTGGCAAGGATGTGGAACAAAGGGAACACTTGCCATTTCCGGTGGAGTGCTAACTTGTAAAGCCACTATGGAAATCAATATGGCAGTTCCTCAGAAAGATTGGAATTGATCTACTTCAAGATCCAGCTATTCCACTTTTGGGCATAGATCCAAAGAACACTTCATTCTACCACAAGGACACTTGCTCAACCATGTTCAATGTGACTCTATTCATAATAACCAGAAACTGAAAACAACCTAGATGTCACTCAATAGAAGAATGGATAAAGAAAATGTGGCACATTTACACAATGGCCTACTACTCAGCTGTTGAAAAAAGAATGACATCATGAAATTTGCAGGCAAACTTATAAAACTAGAAAAAAAAATCATCCTGAGTGAGGTAACCCACACCCAAAAATATAAATATGGTATGTATTCACTTATATGTAGATATTAGCGGTTAAATAAATGTTAATCAACCTAGAATCCATAGAACCAGAGAGGCTATGTATAGAGGAAGGGACTAGTGGAGGACACATGATCTCCCTGGGAGGGGGAAATAGAAAAGATTTTGTGTGTGTGGACTTGGGGTGTGTGGGGATGGGAACTAGAGGATCATCAGGTGGGGAGGGGAGAGGAGATAGGGCTGAGGGGGGGATATGGGGAGAGACAGCTGGAACTGAGGGGCATTTGAGGGATGACAGGAAACCTAATACAGTAGAAACTTTACGAAATATATGAAGGTTATCCTAATGAGGTTACCTGAAAATGGGGGATGCAGAATCCCAACTTTCCAGCTCTTGTTGCCAAAGGAGGCTTCCAGTACCAGGAGTGGGTTGTATTCAATTGATTTGGTGGTCAAGGGAGTCCCATGAAAATACCCAAACAACCCAGGGTGTTGCTAAGACAATGGGTTGTTCTCCACAAACTGACAGCGGAGGACCCATTGCTAAGAACTACACCCACACAACCCATGGAACACAGAGAGAAGTCGGGCTGGTGCCTACAGAGAGCTTTCACCCCTGTGTTTAGTGTTTTTGGTGTGGGAGCATACTCTGCAGGCTACCAAAAGAGAAACATAAATACCAACCCAGCCACAAAACCTTTGACTTATAATCTGTCTTGCCTGCAAGACATGCTAGGGAAACGGTGACACAGAACTTGTAGGAGTAACCAACCAATGTCTGATATACTTAAGGCCCACTCCTTGAGACAAAACCCATACCCAACACTGCTTAGGTGACCAAAAACCTGAGACTAGATAGCCCAGAGAAAAACCAAATACTACTGATCTAAAAAGAATTATCAATAAAATGACTCCTGATGGCATCCTGCTTTACTCAGAAGCTTCCTCCTATAGCAGATGGGAACAAATGTAGAAACCCACAACCAGACTTTAGGTGGAGAGTGAGTTCTTGGAAGACACAGCTCAGGGTCCTTGTGGGGTGCCTTGACAGCCACTTATTCCTGGCTGTGTGTTTCCTGTTTATCTTGAAGTAACTAGCCACCACTACACACTCCTGCTGTCATTATGCCTCATCATGGGCTCTGAATCAATAGAGTCATGGAGACGAAAATCTCCAAACCAAATCAATAGAGTCATTAGAGACGAAAATCTCCAAACCAAAGCAAATCCTTCTTCCTCTAGGTCATGACTGTTGAAAAGTACCTAGCAAATGGTGCTTGCTTAGTTTACTGCTCTATGCTATCAGCTTAAAATTCTTACAGATTCATCTTTGGACTAGAGCTTTGTAAATGAAGTCTGTTTACTTTGTGAGTGACGTGGACAAGCCAGGCAGCAGCGTGTATACCCCTGGAGTTAGACCTGTAAGCATTCTCAGATGCCCTGGGACACATTATTTCCCCGCTGGGGAATCTGGGACACTGCGAGACCCTGAAAAGTCAATCAGATCCAGAGTGCGAACCTATATTGATATTGGCTGGGGCAGCAGTAGTGGGAGCCGTGATGTGGATAGTGGCTTCGATCAAGGAAAACGTGTGGTGAAACCTGGTGGGAGGTATCTTCCAGTGGATCTCCAGAATCCATTCTGGTGGATATCCAGAATAGAAACTGCTCATACTCCGGCAATGTGGTGGTCCACATTAATAAATACCCATGATGATTAATTTATAAAGAGAAAAGCGTTTGTTTTGGCTCATAATTCTGGAAGTTCTGGTCCATGTCAGATTTTCAGCCAGTCGTGCAGCAACATCTGATGGGAGCATCGGAGAGCAAATCCACTCGTTGGCAAAGGGTGTGGAAGCTATATGGGAGAGTGTGGCTTCATGGGCAAAGAACGTGGCATTATTGAATCAAGCTGCCCTTTGGCCTGAGGGCCAGCCGGCAGATGGAGCAGTGAGCGCTGGCTGGGGAGCTGTCCACAGGCTGCAAGCAGAATGGTTGTGTCTAGTGACTGGGCCAGCACTGAGGGTGGGGAGGTGTGCAGCAGCCTGGACCTCACAGGCATCCTCCACCCCCCTACCCCCTGTCCTAGTGATCACCCTGACTCAGCAACAGCAGGATATCTGAGATGAGTCTTAGTGATGGTCCAGTATTTCTGATACTTCAGAAACCAGAAACCTTGAACCGGACCAATGACTTGTTGCAATGAGTGTTTGTATGTAAAGCTGTTTGGGGAAAAACAAACAAACAAACAAAGTGATGTGATGGGAGAGGTGGAATGGAGGAATGGATCAGTGCATGTGCAGGGGAGAGAGGAGGAACTAGAGATTCAACAGCAGTGATAGGTGTGGGAGAAGGTGGCGGTGGAAAGGAGAACATGTCGTTGCCAAGCAAGGCTGGCAGGGTGGTGTACAGCAGCCTGGAGCTGGAACAGGCTCTGTGCCTGCACACACTGCCCAGTGGCACAATCGCTCTGGCTCTGGGCAAAGACATGATGTTCAGGATGGAGAATGGTTCATATTTTGATTGGACTTACTTGAAAGACCTCCCAGGTCTGTGCTGCCTCTGAAGTCCATGTTGATATCTTTGTTTTATGCAACATCTGGGGGATGTGTTAGAGTCTGTGGTCTGTGCTGCCACCCCAGGCCATGTTGATGCCTGAGGTCCATGTGCATGTTCCTGGTCTGTGCTGCCACTGGAGGTCATGTTGATGTCTGTGGCCTGTTCTGTTTTCAAGGGCCATGTTGGTACCCATGGTCATGCTGAAACCAGGGCCATGTTGATGTCTGGGGCCTGTGTTACCACTGAAGGCCATGTTGATGTCTATAGCCTGTGCTTCTGCCGATGGCCATAATGGTGTCTGTGGTCTGTGCTAGGGCCGAGGACCATGTTGACATCCAAGATCTGTACTGCTTTCAGAGACCTTGGTGCTTAGGTCCATGGCCCATTTGGATGCCAGAGGCCATGTGGATATCCATGGTCCCTGCTGTTACCAGAAACCATGTGGAAGTCCGTGATCGATGCTAATGCTGACTGTAAAGGGCAAGGAAGCTTCTTTTGCAGTGGTTTTGATGACTGCAGACTCACAGTTGAGAATGAGAGACATAGAAGACTTCTGTGAAAACCTCCGCCCTCCTACCCCCCAATAACAGTTTAGGCAGGAAGTCATTGAAAGACTCTTGAAAGATTGTGATAGGCGTGTTGAAGTGTAGCTCTTTACAGTTGATGGCTTCCTGTGGGGCTGAAGGGTGGAAAGGACTCAGCTTTCTTTGAGGGGTTGGCCACTGGGAGTTTGACCATGTTCCAGTGAGTATATGGACATCAAAAATTGGACCTGGTATTTTTTTACCTTTCCTTCTTCCTTTTGGGGAGGTCACAAGGGTTGGGGGTGGACCTGGGAGGACTTGGAAGTGAATGTGATCAGGGTGCATTATGTGGAACTCCCAAATAATCAATAAAATATTAAGTTGGAAGAAAGGACTTTTAGCAGGGTCTATGCATTATATATTTGTATCAGCAGATATTCTCAGAGGAAAGAGCCTCTCTTGAAGGTGGACTTAGTAAAGAGCTATTTCCACAGATGTGAACAACATTCAAGGAGACCAGCACATGGCAAAGTAGCATTCTGGCACTGAAGGCGGAAGGGGAGGTATTATTTCTAGCACCTCTGAGGGAAGGAAAGACCTATGGCAGGAGACATGGTCTGTAGTAGCACACAGATGGCCCTTGCTTGGTACGAGGTCAGGAGAGAGCAGGAGTCTTAGCGTCCTAACCTTCTGAGCTTGCCTCTGTGTCATGGTTGGGGATGAAGTCACAAGAAGGGGATCAGAGCCTGCAGGTGTGGTCTTGTATTAGTACTGCAGATGAGAGGGTAGGGCACAGATCTACAGCGGCCAATAAAGAATATGCGGCTCCAGGTATTTGTACCATGAGATGTACATATGTAATCACTATCTATAATAGCTATGATAGCTAATGTATGAGATACAGCCTATGTTCTGTTCAGGCATGGAAACACTTCAAAGGATTCTATAATGTCTATGCCATGTACATATGCATATATGTATTCATGCACTGTGTGATATATATATACAATATTCTACATATGTTTATGTAATGTGTACATATATGTACAATGTGCATATGTGCATATTTATGTGTGTATATGTATAGTAGGAAAAAAAGCAAAATTAACTTTGGGAAGTAGAGAAAACTAACAACTGGGTTAGTCAGACCTTCCGACTCATGACAAACCCGGAGGAAAGCAAAGGAGGTAGAATCTTGCTGTTTTTGAGGTTTTTAGCTAATGGCCCGAGCCCTGTCCTTTCAGGTCCAAGGTGAGGCTGAACAGGAGGGAGGCGAGGGGAAACAAGGATGACTGTGCTAGTGGCCTTTCTCTCTTTTTTTTCTCTTATTCCACTCGGAGCCTCAGTCTGTAGGATGGTGTCATCCATTCAAGATGGGGCTCCCTCCCTTAAGGACACACATGTCCCAAGATTCCAAAGTCCCATCCCTTCCTAGCAACGTCCACACACACACTCAGAGGTAAGCGCTAGTGATCTAGGTGACTCTCAGTCCCATCCAGTTGATGATCAAGATTGGCCATCACAATGACACAAAGGTCACCACAGTTAACTGACTGTCCTCACATTCCTGCTTTTTCAAAACCCTCTGAATAGAAAACTAGGTAGGAAAAGAGTACTTTCTGGCTTGCCTGGATTCTTCCCCAATGGCAGGTGGGAAATACTAGAGGCCTGAGTTCTTACAGGCGAGAGAAGTTGTTGGTTCTGCATATACATGTTTGCGTGTCCTCGCATGCATGGGCATGATATATGTATGTATATGTAATTTTGTGTGCACATGTTTGCATGAAGGTGTGTGTGTGTGTGTGTGTGTGTGTGTGTGTGTGTGTGTGGTATATGCATGTCTATGTGATTTTGTGTGCACATATTTGCATGCAGATATGCTGTGTCTTGTCTGAGTGCTGTGTGTGTAGAGATCAATGTTGGATGTCTTCTTCAATTGATCCCCACCTTAATTTTTGAAACAGTCTTTCCATGACTCTGAAGCTCACAGATTCAGCTAGGCCAGCTGTCCAGAGAGCTCTAGGGACCCTCCATCTCCATCTCCACCTCTCCAGGGCTGAGACTTCAGGCATGTGATGATGTGTCCAGCTTTATCCCCCCACATATGTCCTGAGATTCCAAATTCCCATCCTCGTGCTTGTGTGGAAAGTAACTTACTGAATGAGCCATCTCTGTAGCCCAGATGTTGAAGACTTCCAAATGAATAGTATGAATGATACCCTGTAATTTCAAATGTTCCCTGGAGTCTTCAGCAGACTTTCTCCTTTCTATCCTAGAACAACTCTGGGATCCCCAAATGCTTTTACTATTACAGCTCCAGGTAGAAGATGTACATGCTGTTAAGCTTGCATGCAAAATGTTACCAATAGGCTTATGCATTTGAACATCTGGTGACCAGCTGGTGCCACTATTTTGGGATGCTATGGGACCTTTAGGAGATGGAGCCTGACTAGTGGAGGTGGGGCACTGGGGACAGTCTTTTAAGCCTGGCCGTGATTCCTTTGCCATTGCCCACTTCCTGACCTGATTGCCACATAAGCAGCTGCACCCCATGTTCATGCCACCATAGAATCACTCTGAAATGCTTCTGGAGCTGTCAATCAAAAGAAAACAAAGTTCCTGAAAGAAGCTGCTGTTGTGTATTTTGTCACATCATCGAGAAAAGCAACTATAAGACATGCTAAGTGTTCAGCCTTAGGGGTAAGTGGTCTTGTTCTCTCCCAATTTCTTACTGAGTTGAGAGACAGAGGGTGAGAAAGGCATCCCACTAGAGTCAGACACTTAAGATGAGTGGCCCAGTCAGTGTCTTCCAGCTCACTAGTGGCTCTCTAGTGGGCTGAAATAGTCTTCAACAGTTAAGTAGTCAGTTCTTCCATACCCACCCAGCTTTCCAGTCATCCTGGTTGGGGTTTTCAGGATCCTGAAAGCACAGACCAGAAAGAGAAATTAGAATGGAACCTTCAGACCTGTAGCAGTGCACATTGTCTGCGCACCAGGAATAAGGATTTTGCCCTTAGATGGGGACGGAGGTACCAAGGTTGGGTATCCCGGTTGTCATGGATCCTGACACTGTGACTGGAGAAGATAATCTGGCAAAAGGTCAGTTTTCCTTGGCCCTGGATTGAAGTTGTAAGTTGTGTGCCAGTGTGGCGTCTGTGTCTAATTAATACATGTCCTCCACACTCTTTAAATCATCCACCGTGTCTTGTAGATAGAATCTGCAGGAAACTTTAACAACCTAACTCAGCCAAAACTGATAGTGGCCCAGACCTTTTAGGGATAGAAATTTGGTTCATTCCAACAGATAAAGAGAAATCGCCTTTTCTCTCAGGCAAAAACTGTTGAACTGAGACATTAGTCTTTTGCCCCTGGGCTGGGGTTTAACCCATTGGCTTTCCTGATTCTCTGGCATTTGAACTCAGACAGGAATTGTATCTTCTGCTAGAGTGGGGTTTCGGCTTGCAGATTATGGGATTTAACATGGAGTAATTCCATATCTACTGAATACAATTATAGTCTGTGTGTATATGTACGTGCATATGCTTTCTCCAGAAAACCTTGTTAACTGGAGGTTGGTTTTAGTGTTGGGTCTCTGTTTGATGTCATACTTTCAAGGACACTGCACAATTATGAATAAACATAATTGAGGTCTTGAGAGTGAAGCAGTTGAAAATTTTAAAAACATACAAATTCGAACATGTCAGTATTGAAGCAAGCGCCTTTCCCTGTGTTTTAATTTGACCTAGAGAGCTGTCTGTAGAAGCCCGCTTGTGAGTGCAAGCATCTCTGGAGAAAAGACGGAGGTGGCCGTGATGTTAGGCAGCCCAGCACCAGCTGTGTGACTGTGTTCTACCACCAACAGCCACATGACCAGAGAAGTTCGCTTTCTCCCTCCGGGACTGTTTCCAGCTGTGCATAGCTGGGATGAACAGATTGCTAAGTGCAAAGTGAATAGGGACTTGCTGAGGGCCTGCCTGTCCTTAGCTTTGCCTCAGAGACAAAGGCTCAAAAGGTACGAGGCAGTGCCTGAAAATCCGAACTTTATCAAGGCCCTGGTTGAGGTGGATGCATGGAGAAATTGGGAAGAAACAAAACAGATGCATTTTCTAATAGGGAGTGTCAATAAAAGTAACTTTAAGTGGGAAAAAATAAATTTTATACAACATTGTGTATTTTTTTAGACAATATGATACAAAAATACAAGGAAAAATATTACCCATTTTTCCTCCCCAAAGCAACCATTTTACATTTTTGTGACTCATCTAAATAAAGAATATGTATTCATATGCTTATTTCTCAGTTTTTTCACTTTAAAAAGTGTATGGAGGTTTTGCCTGTGTGTATGTCTGTGCACTGTGTGGTGTATGCAGTGCCCTCAGAGGCCAGAGGAAGGCATTGTGTGCCCCTGGAACTGGAGTTGCATGGTGGTGAATCGCCATGCGGTTGATGGAAATAGAACCTGGGTCTGTCCTCTGGAGGAGCAGCCAGTTCTCTTAACCACTGCACCATCTCTAGTCCCCTCAAACTTGATTTTTGTATCTATCTATCTATTTTTAAGAAAATGAATCTTATTGTGCTGCGCAACACCTTTAAAAACATTTTCTCAGCAGCTGCTAAGTTCCCTGAGACCCAGATCTGATGCTCTTCTCTGCATAGCTAAGCATTTAGTTTTCTTCTGTGTGCAAGCCACACTCTGTTTACAGACCCACTATTGACAGGTACAAAGACATACTGCGATAATTTTACATGTTATTAAAAAATTAAATAAACTACAGTAAGCATTCTTTTTCAGATCCTTGCATTGGTTTTTGCCAGTGTACCCATGGAGTTACTTCTGAGGGGTTGGGTTTGCAAATGAGGTGTGCACTTGGCTTTCCTTAAAGGGAGGGACCTTGATCTATCATCTTACTACTGCAGATGAGAAGAATACATTCATTCACTGGTCCCATCAGCTGCATTAAAAAATGTATTGAATGCTTTTGATCAAGAAATACCTTGTATTTTTCCTTTCAGAAATAGTTCTCAGTTTGACACTGCTAATTCTGAAAGGGCTTGAAAGATTTCTTCTTTCACAGCTACCTCTAGAGAGCTAAGATCCCTCTCTCACTCCTCCTGTCTCAGCTCAGTCCTCCCTGAGTTCGGGCCCCAGAGCCTGGGGACAGGGATGAGAGGGACATTCCTCTTGCCTTTCCACCAGTAGCTCCAAGTTCTTGGGCCTGGATAGGATCGTCTATGCTTCTGGGTGACCCTGGGTGCAGGTCAGAAGCCCAACTGTTCATGGGCATGGAGGACCGGGGAAATGACGAAATCAAGCTGTGGCTCTTGAGATGTGTCCCCCTGTCCCCCCTCCTCCTTGTGGGGATCTTTCTTTTATTGGACCAGGCGATAAAGCAACGTCATGGTAAAAGCCTTCCTGAGCCGGCTCCCACAGCCTTCAGTCCTTCAGAGGCACCTAATCCGGTTGAGCTCTTACTGTTCCCTGGGCCCCCTGGCCTTGAGAAGACTGCTGGGTGACTCTGCCTGTCACCCGGTAGAGAGGAGAGTGGCAGGAAAGCGGCTGGGCCTTGTTGACTTACTCACTGGGCAGCCAGTGCTTAGTGACAAACAGTAAACAAAGGCTGTGGCTGTTCCTTCTGGAGAGAGACTTGCCGGCCATCGACACTGTGTATTGCTGGGAAGTTTTTGCTAAGTTGAAGGCCTAGACCAGTTTGCAGAGACATCTGGATGCAGCCCGTGAAGAAGGACACAGGTACCGCTGGGCACGGCTCTTTTCTCCTATAAATCTGAAGCAGGGGAAGTGTGAATTTATGGCAGAGGTGGTTGGGGGAATTGGGGCGATACATCCGGGCCCAGGCCTGCATTAGTGATTCTGGGGGCATTATTTACTCCAGGCCTCTGCTAGGGCCTGGTAATAGGGCATTTGTTTTCTAAGCAGAAAGGAAGGACTGAGAAAAGAAGACATGAACTGGAGTCAGGTTCTTCCTTCTTTGAGTTACTGCCTTGCTGCTTGGCCTGTCTGCAAATTGAAACAATGTTAAGTTTCCCAAGACTCAGTTTCCACATCTGCAAAGTAAGGACAACAGCAGCCACATTACAGCATTTAGTGTGTGCCCTCCCAGTAAGCAAGGGCATTTCTGTTTCCCAGAAGTGACTGTTTCGGTTCTTGCTTAAAAACATACCTCTTTCACCTTCATGTTCATTGAGGAGAGTTTGGGTTGGCAGGAGCCAGAACAGTAGACCTGAGTGACAGCTTAAAGTGATAATATAACTTAGTTAATTAGAGGTTTCTATACTTTTTTTGGGGGGGGGGTAATGGATGTTTTTAACAGTCAGCTACCAAAACTCCTGGCATTTTGGGCGGCGGAGATAGATGACTCACTTGGTTTGGTGCTTATACACGCATGAGCCCAAGTTTGGATTCACTCTACCACCCTAAGAAGCCAAGCATGGCAGGCAGCGTGTACCTACAATCCCAGCTAGAGGCAGGCACAAACAGTTGGATCCTTAAGGCTTGCTGGCCAGCCAGTCTGGCTGAATCGGCCATCTCTAGGTTCAATGAGAGACTCCGTGTAAGACACAAAGATGGAGAGCAGTAGACATCCGACACAGGCCTCTAGCCTCTACCTGCATGCATACACAAGTGTATGTGTGCACACACGCGCGTGTACACACATAATCCTTCCTGGGGATAGAATGATTGGCTTCTACTGGCTCTTCAGGTTCCAAGGGACTTTTCCAAAGGTAGAAGACAGTGATGAGAAAGTGATGAATGGGGACAGGGAGGGGATATGCAAGGGGAGATTCCGAATAACCTCTCTCTTTTAGGTCAATGATGTACCTCACCGAACAGCTGGATTCTTTGAAAAGCACACGACAAAAAGATGATTCTGACATTAAAAGCAACCCAGGTGCTGAGACATGAAATCCTCTTAATTAGGAAGCCAAGGCAGGGGGATTGTGCATTTCAGGCCAGTCTGAATGGCAGAATGAGAACCCCTGTCAAAACAAAGAAAACCCAACAACAGCAACAACAAAAACAGGAAACACAAAAATAACAAGAAGAAATTAAATAGTAGAGGAAGTTGGTGGCTATTCTCTTGAGGAGAACTGACTGACCTTTACCCCACCGGCAGATCCCTGGTAGGGGTAGGGAGAGGAGAGTTGAGACCAGCAAATCCCTGATAGGGGTAGGGAGAGGAGAGCTGAGAGCATCTCTGAATTCTCCTCCTCTAGACCTCTGAGTCTGCCATACCATGCCTAGGACACATTACTTTCATGAACTGAAATACGTAGTCTCACAGGATTTCCCTCTGCTAATTAGTCTGCATTCTTTCATCTTTATTGCTGGCTTTGCCCTCCTTTAAAAATGAAGATATTACACCTTCCTAAAATGTGTACTATATACCCAAAGCATATGTGCAAAGTGGTACGGACCGTCCTGGAGAGTCCAGGGCACTCCCTTGCCCTTCCTGCCCCCCCATCAGCTGTACGTCTTCATTTATGGTTACAGGAGCCGCAAAGTGGTCTGGTAGGCTAATGGAGTCTGGTCAGGCTCCCGGTCTGCACGACAGCGTGTGTGGAAAAAGCTTTGAAGACTTCTCCTCTCCTCCCAGGTCTCTAGTCTCTGACCCTTTCAGCCACTCTCTCACCACATCATCTCCTTTTCTGCAGATCCATTCTAACCTCTGATGCTCAGGGTCATATAAGCCCTCTTGATATTAGAAAGTTTGACTTGACTTCCGTCCTAAGTTCCTTGTCTGATGAATCCTGTAAATTTCCCTCTTCTGACCTAAGAAAACAGTTTCCCAGGTTCTACAGACCACTGACTAGTCCTGGTTGTGAGTCTCCTTGAATACAGTAGAGCAATCCTACCTCCAAATTCCAACTGGCTGCAGCTGGCTCTTCCTGGCTGGAACAGGTTCTTTCAAGCTCACCACTGGGACTCAGAGATGTGCCACCATGAACATTTAATATGCAGATGAATCACTAGACAGTTATGATTCAGGTTCTGAGTAGCAGGTCTGGGACACCTAGCATCTGAATTTCTAGCAAACATCACATGATGCCACTGTGGCTGCTCTGAGATGAAGGGACAAGGACATGCATTCTGTGGGGCCCAAGGCCACATGCAGCCTTCTCTTGTGAAGCCATTTCTGGTCTCAAGCCATGGCTTTGCAGGTTTATACCTGTACCGTTTTCTATGCTCACCCATGCCCAGTGTTAATAACATAAGAAGATGGTGTTTGTCAAGAAATTAGCATATACCCGACATGGTGACTTATTGTACAAAGAGAATACATAGCTTTCCTGAAGTGAAGCAGGGTCTCCTTCCATGCTGACCTCAGAGCTTAGCTAGCTACTCTGTTTAGCGATTCCTGTTCCTTGTGAGTGTCCATGGCCTGGCGATTGCTCTGGCATAACGGCTTTCCTCTGCAGGTGTCTTCTCTGGGACTGTCTGGAAACTTGGCCTTCATTTTACTCTTGGTTGTTTCCAGGTGTTATGAATTGTCTGCCCAGCTTTTCTTGCCTTGGCCATAGATCTCTTTATTCTTGTATCTCCAGGAGGTAAAGTGGTCGTGTTTTCCAGGGTTGTTGGAAATAGTGCAGTTGGTGAAGGGAAGTGAGTAGGAGGGGACAGAAGAAGGTAGACGTGCTTAGGGAGTGATGGAAAGGTCTAGTCCTGGTAGTCTGGCACCAACTAAATAGCAAGATTTCAAGACTCAGCTGTCAGAACTTGCTTTCCCACAAACAATGTGGTATAAAACAGTGTCTGAGCATTTCAAAAAGTGCCATCTAAGCATTTCCCTCCTTCCTTCCACCAGCCCTTCCTCCCTCCTTCCTTCCCTTTTCCATTCCTCCTCCTGGGAGTTTTGATGGAATCTTGTAGTCTAGGTTGGCTCCCACCTCAGCCCCCTGTCATGCGCTTGGATTACAGAATGAACCACAACATCAGGCTTCATTTATCTCATCATTCCTGGGTGAAATACAACCACAGAGTAGAAACAACTCTCAACATCCTCAGCAATTGGCCCAGGGTTCAAGCTGGTGTAGCAAGGACAGGAAAGAAGTGTGTGGCACACCTGAAGACAGAAAAGGTTGTGGTGACAAGGGAGGCTGCTGGAAGGATGGGCCTGAGGTTCCTAAGCCCTTTTTCTGCAATGTTGATCTGAACAGATCCTGTAGAGAACAGACAGTAGCTGAAGGCCTGAACACGGAGGCTCAAGAGGTTGGATTTGGGTTTCGGGAATCAAGGACTCTGCAGGATAGAGAAAAGATTGGAACATCAGCAAGACTGTGTTGAAAGAAACCATTCGGGAGGACTGCAGGGAGCACTCAGGGAGGTGCTCATGGCTGAGACTGCAGTGGTGCAGGAGGACTCCAGGGAGCACTCAGGGAGGTGCTCATGGCTGAGACTGCAGTGGTACAGGAGGACTCCAGGGAGCACTCAGGGAGGTGCTCATGGCTGAGACTGCAGTGGTGCAGGAGGACTCCAGGGAGCACTCAGGGAGGTGCTCATGGCTGAGACTGCAGTGGTGCAGGAGGACTCCAGGGAGCACTCAGGGAGGTGCTCATGGCTGAGACTGCAGTGGTGCAGGAGGACTCCAGAGAACACTCAGGGAGTGGTGCTCATGGCTGAGACTGCGGTGGTGCAGGAGGACTCCAGGGAGCACTCAGGGAGGTGCTCATGGCTGAGACTGCAGTGGTGCAGGTTCTCAGTGCTGGAGGGGGAAATGGAATTTTAGAAAGATTTGAAGGTGGATGGGGAGTTGGGGATGGGAAGACAATAATGATGCCTGAAGGTTTGGCTTGGGTGCCTAGAGGGGCAGTTGTCTAGTTCTGTTTGTAATGCTGCAGAAGAATAAATGGAGACTGTGTAATATATAATTTTTTTTTTTTTTTTTGGTTTTTTGAGACAGGGTTTCTCTGTGTAGCTTTGCGCCTTTCCTGGAACTCACTTGGTAGCCCAGGCTGGCCTCGAACTCACAGAGATCTGCCTGGCTCTGCCTTCCGAGTGCTGTGATTAAAGGTGTGCGCCACCACCGCCCGGCGCAGAACTGTGTTTTTAACAGCTCCACTAAGATGAAGTCCAAGGTGAAGACACCAGTGGGCTGTTTGTCTGGTGATGGTCCAGTCTCTGCTTCCAAGATGACACCAGGAATGCGGTGTCCTTTGAGGGGGAAGAATGCTGTGCCTTCAATTGGCAGAAGGTAGAAGGGCATGAAGTTCAAAAGGCACCTAATTTCATCCACGAGGGCAAAGTCCCCAAGGTGATACCTTCAAGTACTGCTGGGGATCCAGTTCCAACATGAAGGCTAGAGGGACAAGGACATTCAAGCCATAGCAGCGGGCACACCATGTGTTTGGATAAGGAAGGATGGAGGAGAGAAAGAGAGTTCACTCTTGAATAACCAAGCAAGGATGCAGCAGCTGTAGACACAGGGGGAAGGCTGAGCTTGAGACAGAGCTGTGGACATGATGGGGTGGCAGTTGATAACTTCAGAGCATGTGGAGTGATTCAAAACAAGTTGCCAGGGCAGAAAGTACCCTGAGGGCCACCAACATTTGGCTGTTTGTCCTTGGGACAGTGTCAAGGAAAATGTCTGTCCACACACTCCTTTGTCAATTACATCCTAGCCTAAATTCTCAAAAAGGGCAAATGTGATGGCAGGTATGGACAGTCCTTGTCACATGCTGCATACTGCCAAATTGCTCCATAGACTCAAAGAGGCCAGCATCTCAGGTCTCTGCGGGCAGCAGCCTCCGAAAAACTTCAGAGTGCTGAATGTCCATGGAGGAGCTCATTTGGTAAGCCGAGGAGCAACCTCATGGCTGTTTCTGCTTGCATCTCTTTTGTTTCAGATAAGGGTGGACAATTCTCCATATTTTTAAATAATGCATTATAATTTCTTTATGCCTTCTCTTTTTAAAAAAAGGTGTCTGGGGGCTGGAGAGATGGCTCAGTGGATAACTGACTGCTTACTCTTCCAGGGGACCCAGGTTCAAGTCCCAGCACCCACATGGCAGCTCACAGCTGTCTGTAATCCAGCTCCAAGTGATTTGACACCCTCACATAGACATAAATGCAGGGAAAACACCAATGCTCATTAAGAAAAACACATGAGTGCTCCTGTGTGTGTGTGTGTGTGTGTGTGTGTGTGTGTGTGTGTGTGTGTGTGTGTGTTTGAAGAAGGTGTTGGATCTCCTGGAGCTGGAGGTACAGGCAGTTTTTAGCTGCCCCATGTGGATACTGGGAACTGAAATTACATGAACAGTATAAGCTCTTCACTGCTGAGCTACCTCTCCAGCCGCGGAATGACTTTTCTTTAATCTCAATATCTTGCTTATTTATTGGTACTGGGACGCCCCATGGCTCTTTCATCTTTAGCTGCTCAAGTCGAAGTCACTTTCAAGCTTGGCCTTTATCCCTAACCTGATCCGCCTGTGTCTATGCACTGCAGTTTGTAGATGCCGCAGGGAAAAGCAGCTTCCCAGTTCCAGGACTGAAGAGGCCTGTCTTGGGGTGGGGGTAAAGTGCAGGAGACAGCCTAGCACTTTCTCTTTCAAAGCCTTACTGCATGGAATGCTGGGAAATGCCTCTGTGGCTCCCACTCTCCCCTCTCACATTGCCTGCCTGGGCAGAAGTGAGATCTTTTGCACCAGCAGAATACACACAGTTAAGCTGTTCTCTAGCCATGACTGTAATACTCTACTCTGGATGGGCAAGTTTGGCTGAGTGGGATAAGTGCAGTTCTAGAAGAAGAATTTAAAACAAGATTTGATTTGTGGGGTTTATGATGGGGCGAGAACTCATTTGAGCCTCTGTTCTGTCTGTGTCCCCTCAACCAGAGATTCACCCCTCAGCTGTTGCTGCAGAGGGAGGAGGGATTATGTTCTCTGTGGTGGGGGGTGTCTGCCAGAGCTGCCCAGCCCTGGCTTCTGCAGGAATCAGCCCTTCAGTATGTGTTTATCTTGCTTCTAGGCACTCTCACTCCAGACGCATCTACATCACATGCTGGTGACACCCTCCTCTTCTGTTGCTCTGTGTAACGTTTAGCAACATTGTGTAGGTGGTGATAAATCAATGATGGATTTGAAGGATTATATTTTAAATTTTAATGTGTCACTCTAAAAAATCCAAATAAATTTAATTCCCAGATTAAATGGGAGTTTAATGAGAGGGCCCAGTAGGCAGCCCCCATCCCACTAACGCATTCTTTAACTTATTACACAATACGTGATCATTTGAAACTGGCCTTTTTCATTTGGCTCCATGTGATCCATCCACATTGCAACACATACCACTCATTGATTTTTATTTTCCAGTAGTATTCATACCACAATATCCATTCACCAGACAAAGGATATTTCAGTTGTTAACAATTTTTTGATGTTACAAATTAAGTTTATATTATGAATAAAATCAGCAATTATGTATAGGTTTTTCAAAGTTTTGATGGCTGAGTAATATTTCATTGTATGCACATTGTATATTTTGCTTTTATATTTATTGGCTGAGAAACCTATGGGTTGTTGGTTGTGTTTCTTTGTTGCTGTTGTTGTTACTGTAATCATGCTGAGAAATCATGTATGGGGCTTGGAGTTTACAAATGCCATTTTTGTGTTATTGGGTGTGATCAGATGATTTTTCTTTAGCTTATGGAAGTGATGAGTTGTATTAATAGATATTTTTGAATGTTGCATACCTGGATTAAACTTCACTTGCTCATGGTGTATGTTTGTGCTTATAGATGGTTGGATTTGATTTGCCAATATTTTCTGAAGATTTTTCTTCTTCACTCCTGAAAGACATTAGTGATTTTACGTCATTGTCATCTTTTTCTGGTTTCTGTCTTAGGGTAATTCTAGCCTCAGAGAATGGGTTACAGAACATTAGCTTGGCTTTCATTTCTGAGTGCTGAGAACGAATGTCATCTTTCTCTTCAGTGTCTGATAGGCCTCAACACTGAAACTGGGTTTGCGACTCTGCTTCATAAACGAAGGCTGGAACTCACAAAGTCACTTATTAAATGGATATAAGCCTGCATAGACTAGCTATATCTTTGTGTGAGCTGTGTATATACACATGTGTGTGAGAATGTGTGTGTGTGTGTGTGTGTGTGTGTGTGTGTGTGTGTGTGTATGTGTGTGTATGAGGGTGCATGTTCACACGGAGGTCAGAGGTCCAAGCTCAGGTGTCACTTTTCAGGAGACACCCACTTTGTTTTTTGAGACAGAATCTCTCATTGGCCTGGAGCTAATCCCATAGACTAGCTGGGCTGGCTAGCTGGTGACTCCAGGGATCTGCCCGTCTCAGCTTCCCAGTGCTGGGACTTCCAGTGTGCGTCACTCTGTTTGGCTTGGGGGACCAGTGTTTTTTTTAATGTGGGTTTTGGGATTGAACTTGAACCTTCATGCTTGTATGGCAAATATTTTACTGATTATGCTGTTTCCTTGGCCTTCTATCAAGGGATCAATTTCAGCTGAGTTATTAAATTGTGGCTGCAAGCTTGTTCATATTATTCCTTTATTATTGAATAAGAAGTGATGGCTCTTCTTTCATTTTATGATTTGATTATTTATATATTCTCTTTTTTCTTGGCTTCTTTTGCCTATATACTCATCAATTTTATTTCTATTTGAAGTTACAAACTTTTGGTTTCTCTGTTGTTTGCCTGTTTTGATTATAATGGCTTTTACCGATTTTGTGATTTATTCTCTGGTACTCAAGTTCACATTGCTCCTCTTGCTGTTGTATGCTACACAGAAGCTACAATATGGATTCAGATCTTTATTCTTTTCCAGGCTGCGGATTCAGTGTTAGACCCTTCTGTATAAGCACTGCTTTTATTGCATCGCACACATTTTCATTTAACTAAAATACATTTTAGGGATGGATGGAGAGATGGCTCAGCAGTTAAGAGCACTGAGAGCTCTTCCAGGGGACCCAGGTTTGATTCCCAGAACTGACACAGCAGCTCACAGCCATCTGTAATCCCAGTCCCAGGGAATCCATCGCTTTCTTCTGACATCTGTGGGTACCGGACACACACACACACACACACACACACACACACACACACACACGCACACACACGCACACGCACACACACGGTACACATATGCAAAACACCCATATGTATAATAAGATATATAAATAAATCATTTTAAATGTTTTAAAATTTTCTCTTGGGATTTCAGTTTTGCTCCATGAAAGACTTAATATTCAAATTTCTGAGGATTTTAAAGATATTTTTGTGATTACAGCAAGTATGTGTGTGTGTGTGTGTGTGTGTGTGTGTGTGTGTTTGTGATGTCTATATGTGTATTATGTCTGCTGCATGTGTTGGGGCACATTTTTGCGTGTGCCTGTGGGGATTAGAGGCTGACTGAGTGTCTTTCTCAGTTACTCTCCACCTTGTATATTGAAGCAGGATCCTCGTCTGAACTCAGAGCTCACCAATTTGGCTAGTCTAGCTGGAATTACAGGCAGACTGCCATGGCAGCTTGGTACTTACGTGGTGCTGGGACTCTGAATCCCATCCCTCCTTCTCGTACAGAAAGTGATTTTACCCGCTGAGGCACCTCTCCAGCTCCTCTGCCACGGACGTACAGGTTAATTCCACTGTGAATGGCTTTGTTTGATTTTTGTAAATTTGTTCAAGTGTGTTTTATGGTGTACCGTTGTGGCGGATCTTGGCAAAAATTCCATTTGAGCCTGAAAGGAATATATAGTCTGCTGGATAAGGTAGTTTATAGATGTCTGTTGGGTCCAGTTGACGGATGAGGCACTCAGTTTAACTACATCTTTATTGATTTTCTGCCTGCTGAATCTGTTAATTACTGGTAGAGGCGTGTTGACATCTCCAGCTGCAGTAGGGCATTGCTTATTTCCCACTGCAGTTCTGCCAGTTTTTGCCTCATGTATGCACGTGTGTGTGTGTGTGTGTGTGTGTGTGTGTGTGTGTGTGTGTGTGTGTGTGTATTTAGCAAACAAAGTAATGGGCTTCATTATGACATTTTTGTGCATGTATATCACTGTTCTTTGCTCATATTCACCCCTCTACTGTCCATTTTTATTCCTCTTTTCCCTCCTGCTGGTCCCCTCCTGCCTCCTAGATAGTTTCCCTTCTGTCATATATAAAACCAGATTTTAAATATCACAGAAAACATATATATCTGTCTTTCTTTCCCTCGTTGTCCTATTGTCTTGCCCCTCTCATCCAGATTATTTTGCTTGATGTTATATATCTAGTTTTATCTACTTTCTTTCAAGTGATATCATTTCATTTTTATTTATGGCCAAATAAAACTTCATGGTGTTTCTATACCACATTTTCTTTACTCATTCATCTGTTGATAGGCATCTGTACTGGCTGGTTTTGTGTGTCAACTTGACACAAACTAGACTCATCAGAGAGGAAGGGGTCTCAGTTGAGGAAATGCCTCCATGAGATCCAGCTGTAAGGCATTTTCTCAATTAGTGATCAAAGGGGGAGGGTCCAGCTCACTGTGGGTGGTGCCATCCCTGGGCTGCTGGTCCTGATTCTATAAGAAAGCAGGCTGAGCAAGCCAGGGGAAGCAAGTCAGTAAGCAGCATCCTCCATGGTCTGCATCAGCTCCTGCCTTCGGGATCCTGCCCTATTTGAGTTCCTGTTCTGACTTCCTTTGGTGATGAACAGTGATGTGGAAGTGTAAACTAAGTAAACCCTTTCTTCCCCAACTTGCTTTTGGTCATGATGTTTTGTCACACCAATAGAGACCCTAACTAAGACAGTATCTAAGTTGATTTCAAACCTTGGCTATTGGCTATTACAACACTTAGCAATAAATGTAGGTGTGTCCATACCACTGTGGTATGCTGACTGAGATGTTCTTGGGTATACAGCCAGGTGTGGTATAGCTGTATCATATAACAATTTTAATTTTAGTTTTTTAAAGGACCGTCTATATTGATTTCCATAATGGCTGCAGCAACTCATATTCTTCCCAGCAATGTACAAGGGTTCCTTTTGCTGTTTGTTTTCTGATGATGGTGTCTCAAATGCTTTGATGCTCTGCTGTCAAATGCACACATAGTAAGGATTTCTGTGCCTTGTTGGAGTACTGGCCCCTGTCATTATGCAGCGTTCTTGACAGTTTTCCTTGCTCTGAAATAATGATTACTACAGCTTTCTTTTATTTGTGGTTAACATGACGAGTTTTCGTTCTTTTTCTCATTTTTAATTTAGCTTTGTCATTTCTTTTGGCTTGTTTCTGCTATCTGTTCCTTTATGTTTGAAGTGTGTTTCTTTTTTTCTTCTTCTTCTTCTTCTTCTTCTTCTTCTTTTTTTTTTTTTTTGGATTTTTTTCGAGACAGGGTTTCTCTGTGTAGCTTTGCGCCTTTCCTGAGACTCACTTGGTAGCCCAGGCTGGCCTCGAACTCACAGAGATCCGCCTGGCTCTGCCTCCCGAGTGCTGGGATTAAAGGCATGCGCCACCACCGGAAGTGTGTTTCTTATAGTCAGTGTAGTTGGGTTGTTTTTTTTTTAAGTCATTTGTCAGTTTCTCTCAGTCCTGATCAGACCATTTATATTTGAAGTGACAATTTACACACTTGAATTAACAGTGACTGTGTTTATAACTTTGCTATCTCCCGTGCTTATCTTCTTAAATCTCCCATTTTTGTACTATTGCTAATTATACATGTGCATTTTATAAGGTTCGATTTATAAGGTTCCATCCCCCTATATCAATTATATTTCTTTTTGCAGTAAAAATTTACGGTGTGTCTGAATCCACTTTTAAACAATAAAAGCGTAGTTGTGTGCCAATGACATGTAATTTCAGCCTATCTTTATGACTGACTATCACTCACTTCATTTATTCACTATGTATAATGGCCCAACCCTTTGTTGCCATTATCATTTGACCAGTTCATTTCACAGATCAACTGAGAATAAGGGAAATAAAAAAGTTTAAGATATAAGTTCTTGGCATTTATAATTTTCTTATTCTTTTTTTTTCTTTATTAAGAAATTTTCTACTCACTCCACATACTATCCACAGATCCCCCTCCTCCCTCCTCCCACCCCCAGCTCTCTTTCCCAAGCCAACCCGCATCCCCACATCCCCAAAATCAAGGTCTCCCATGGGGAGTCAGCAGAGCCCAGCACACTGAGCCTAGGCAGGTCCAAGCCCCTTCCCACTGCACCAAGGCTGTGCAAGGCGTCACACCACAGGCACCAGGTTCCAGAAGCCTGCCCATAGCCCAGGGACAGATCCCGATCCCCCTGCCTGGGTGCCCCCACAAACAGTTCGAGCCAAACAACCGTCTTCTTTTAAGAACTTAAAAATTCCAAGGCAGATCTTCTGGGGATCAATTTTCTGTTTTTGCTTATCTGAAAAATTTATCTTCTAACTTTTGAAAAATAATATTTTTGCAGGATACAGAATTGTAGTTGGGTAGTCTTATTTCAAGACTTCAGATATTTCAGATCTATTATCTTTTTGCTTGAGCATGTTTTTGTAGGGTACTCTAGTATAATTCTCATCCTTTCCATGGTAGGTAAGCTGTGATTTTTTTCCCTCTGGCATTTTCCAGGATTTTCTTGTGTTAGGTTTCCAGTACTTTCTGTATCATATGTCCATGTGTTAATTGTTTGTCCTGATGAATGTTCTTTGAACTTCCAGGGCCTGTGTTTGGTATCTGTTACCAATTTGGGAACTGCTCAGCTCTTATATGTCAGTACCTTTGTTCTGCTATTGCTGTCTTCCTAAGAGAGCAGAGTTTCTGCTATTGTCCACAGTTCTTGCATAACCCGCTCCACATTTACATTTTCTCCTTTATCCTTGAGTTTCAGTCCAAGAAAGTCTGCTGGTTCTTCCTCAATGCCATTGACTCTTTCTTCAGAACACGGTCAGCCCACTGAAGGCAATCTTCATTTCTCTCACAATGCTGCTGGTTGCTTTTTCTTGTTTGTTTTTTGTTTTCAAGACAACATTTTACTATGTGTCCCAAGCTTTCTAGAACTCTCTGTGAAGCTCAGATCAACGCTGAATTCCCAATCACCCTGCCCCAGTCTCCTGGGTGCTGAAATTCTGGGTGTTGTACCACCATGCCTGGTGCCACATTGCTGACAGCAAATATTTCTTCTTTATTTTTGTTTTTATAATTTCTGCCTTTCTGCTTATATTACTTAGACATAATATCCATGTTTTAAATGAGAGCCCTTAATGTATTGGTCAGTTCCTTTTATCTCTAGTATGGTAATTCAAAGATGTTTTCTGCACCCTGCTTGTTGCTTGTATCACTTGCTTTGTTTATTCTGACTGTGTATTTTCTCTTGTTGTTATACACAACTTGTACATTTTCATCGACAACCCTGCCTGATGTATTTGGTAATATGAAAGCCTTTAGTGTGGGCATTATGTTTGTCTAGTTATTCTTCATGCCGTTTGATGTAGTCATAGATATGAAGTTTTTTTTTTTTAAACTCTTTGAGGGCCTGCCACCCAGCTCCCAAATAAATACACAGAGACTTATTCTTACTTATGAATGCCTGGCCTTAACTTGGCTTGTTTCTAGCCAGTTTTTCTTTGTTTTTTTCCCCCCTCTCTTTATTCTATATACCTTTCTGTTGCTAGAGTTTTCCGCCTTGCCCACAGTCAGGACAAATCTTTGTCACCCGCCAGTCCCACAGCCGCTCAGACCCAACCAAGTAAACACAGAGACTTATATTGCTTACAAACTGTATGGCCGTGGCAGGCTTCTTGCTAACTGTGCTTATAGCTTAAATTAGTCCATTTCCATAAATCTATACCTTGCCATGTGGCTGGTGGCCCACCGGCATCTTCACATGCTGCTGGTCATGGCGGCGGCTGCTGCCAGTCCTTCTGCCTTCCTGTCCTTTTATTTCTCCTCTCTGTTAGTCCTGCCTATCCTTCCTGCCTAGCCACAGCCGATCAGGTTTTATTTATTGATCAATCAGAACAACTTGACATACAGACCATCCCCCAGCACAGCCAAGTGCAGACCATCTCAGACACCTGCACTCAGGCCCATGGTCCTAATCATCCTCTATGCGGACCTGCTGGGTAACGCCACAAAGAACCCAAGAAGGGCTCCCACAGGACATACAGAACATCCCACAGCACCTTTCTTTCCTTCTTACTCTGGGGCTGGCTGTGTGGCTTTGTGGCTGTGGTGCTGGGTGGCTGGTCCCTGGTGTCCCCCTCTCCTTCTTTCGTTCCCCACTTCCCTAGATTTCTCCTCCTACTTATTTTCTCTGCCCGCCAACTCCACCTGTTTTTCTCTCCTACCTTGCTATTGGCTCTTCAGCTTTTTATTAGGCCAATCAGATGTTTTAGACAGGCAAAGTAACACAGCTTTACAGAGTTAAACAAATTTAACATAAACGAATGCAACACATCTTTGCATCATTAAACAAATGTTGCACAGCATAAATAAATGTAACACATCTTAAACTAATATTCAGCAACACAGGTACAACAGTTAATTTTCTGTGTGAACTAGGTTGGGCCATTGATGATTAAACATCACTTGGGCTATGTGTAAGGGTGTCTCCACTGGAGCCAGAGGACTCGGGGAAGCAGGTGGCCCTTCCTAGTACAGATGGGCCCCACCCCGTCAGTTGAGGACCTGGATAGAAAGTACAGCAGGGGAAGAAGGGATTCAAACTCTTGCTGCCAAACCGCTTGAACTGGAAGAGCCCACCTTCCGCTTCACGCAGGAAATGATATGATCCATTCTCTTGGTTCCCAGGCCTTTGTACTTGGACTGGATTACCACCACCAGGTTTCTGCTTTGTAGATGGCAGATCATGTGACTTCTCCAACCTTCACAACTTTGTGAACCAATTCCTCATAACAAATCATTTTCACATATAGACACACAGAGACCATGCACGCATGCACGTGCGCGAGCATACACACACACACACACACACACACACACACACACAAACACACACACCATTGCCTGTTGGTTCTGTTTCTCTGAGGGCCAACTAATGTCTGAGGCTTCATTTTCCTTCATTGTTCTTATTATTCTCCTTCCTGCTGTATTTAAGTTTCTCTAGAAATTTTCTCTCAAGTGGAATCTGAGCCTTGCTCTTTAGAGAACAACGTCTTGACAGGACATGAATCAGCTGAACTTTAATCAAATACCAGATGTAATGGTTCTTTTCATATAAATCACTAGATTGGTGGAGCACAGTGTTTTGAAGCTTAACTCAAAGGCTCAATCCACAACCACTTTTTAACTCAGGACTAAATAAAGTGGATGGCAACTTAAACAGGGGTAGCCCGAGCTCGTCTTGTTAGCTGGTCCATCCCTCCCTCTTAGAGCCATGTGACTTTTGTAATTATACAGCGATTAAATTTCACTTTCCTTGTCTGGAGAAGGGACCATTTTTTGCCTTGCTTGGTTTAAAGTGTTTTCACGGAAACTGCAAAAGTTTAAGGAAACTCTGAAAGCTGTCAAGTACTGTATTCCCCACAACTCATTGCCATAAAGGGTGACAGCTGAGGGTTCGGCCGGCTCATGCCGAGGACGTGGAAGGAGTCCCACAAGGCTTCGGAAAGGCTGAAGTGGCGTGTCTAGAAGGGCAGGCAGGACCGTTTGTGTTCAGGTGGAACAGAAGTGGTATTCATAATCTTGAGTTACATTTTTGACATTTTACTTTAAATTTTTCAGATAATGTCAGGAAGACAGTATGCTTAGAACCAAAGGCTTTTCCCATTTCTCAACCTAATTGCTCCTTTCAAAAGAAAAGACCAGACCCCAGGCTCAGAGTCTCTGGAGTATATTACCTGTCATGAATTCAATACGTTAAAAAAATGGTTATAATTTTCTTCTCATTACATCTAATAATACGAGTTTCTCATTACAATAATAACAAATGGTTTCTTCAGGAAATAAATGCATTAACATGGGGGAGACTTCTTAAGTGAATGAGACTATAACAAATACAGGAGATGGTATGTAAAAGACTTGGGGATGGGAGACATGCCACCTCAAATGGCTTTAAATTGTACCTCTAGATGGATGCCATTGGCTACGGTACAGATGAGGGCATCCACCTTGGAGCACCAAGTGAAGGTGGGGAGTTGGACATCACTAGCTGCCATTCTCACCTGAGCTAACTCCGTTTGTCAGGTCCAAACTGTGACATAGGAACTGTCGTCTTGGCCTTACGGATGGGGAAGTGTGAGTTCAAGAGTGTCCTTGCTCAAAGTCGCGTGATAACAGTGCTGTCTCCACAATGTGGATGGGTCATGGGGTTTGGGCTTGGAGGGCACAAAAGAAAGGATACACGTGGAGAAGCAGCAGTGATGAAAATCTGAAATTCCAGGCACTATATACTTGTTATAATATGAATCTGGAATGTTCTCCAAAGGCTCATGTCTTGAGGTCTCATTCACTGACGGGTGGGGTTGTCTCAGAAGGGTATGGAACCTTTAGGAAGTAGGGCCTGGCTGGCCTAACTAGGTCACCAAAAGCAGGCCTTTGAAGGTCATGCCTGCCCCTGACTCCACCTCTCACTCTGCTTCCTGTTTGGCCATTGTCTTAGTCAATGTTCTATTTCTATGACGAGATGTCATGACCATAGCAACTCTTATAAAAGAAAGCTTTTAACTGGGACTTGATTACTGTTTCAGAGATTGTTATGGTGGGAAGCATGGTAGCAAGCAGGCAGACATGGTGCTGGAGAAGTTGAGAGTTCTATATTCGGATCTGCAGGCAGCAGGAAGAGCGAGAAATCCACTGGGCTTGTATGTGGTTTGAAAAGGAATGGTCCCTAAGCTCATAGATTTGAATGCTTAGTTACCTTGTTGGAGTGGCCTTGTTGGAGGAAGTGTGTCACTGGGAGTGGGCTTTGGGGTTTCAGAAGCCCAAGCTAGGCCCAGTGACACACTCTCTTCCTGCTGCCTGCTAATTTGGATGTAGAACTCTCAGCTACCTCCCCAGCACCATGGCTGCCTGCACGCCACCATGCTTTCCATCAACCTGGTAATGGACTAAACCTCTGAACTGTAAGCCAGCCCCAATTAAATGTTTTCCTTTATAACAGTTGCTGTGGTCATGGTGTCTCTTCACAGCAATAGAAACCCTAACTAAGATGCCTGGCTTGGGCTTCTGAAACCCCAAATCCCCACCCCGCCTCCATAGCACACTTCCTTAAACAAGGCCATACCTACTCAAGTAGAACCACTTCTTAATGACTAAGCATTCAAATATATGAGCCCATGGAGGCCATTCCTATTCAAACCACCACAGCCACGATGGGAAGAGCTGCCATCCTTGCCATGATGGAGAGTGTCTTTGAAACCAAGACAAAGGAAAGCTCACCTTCTGTAAGTCATTCCTGTCATGTATTTGGTCACAGTAATGCAGAAGTCACTGCAGAGAGTTCTGGAAAGGCAGAGCTCTGGTGTCTTTAGTCTTTTGAACACAGGCATTAATGGAATAGAAGACTCTTTTCCTTTGCAGAGAGGGAGGACACAGCTTGTCTTGTGGCAGCCTGCACTCAGATCTTGATCTGATGTGGGTGGGTGGTTTCCAATGACTCTCCAAAGGCACAAGTCAGGAGGTGAGGTGGTGTTTGGTTACGGAACAAAGAGTGGGGACAAGATTGTTCTGCAAGCTGTAATTCCTTGGGATCCCTACACCCTCCCTGGTTCCTTCTGGGGTGTCTATTTTGGGGGCCTTGAGATTGTTGAAGCATTTCACTAAGGTTGAAATGGGATGTTTATATAGCATGTTAGTCCTGGCAGACAGATGGAAACAATTAACACTGTATCTTCAAAGTCATGTCGCTGGAAGCTGCTCACAATCCTGATGCCACAGTCCTGATGCTTAAAAGCCCTGTCTGGAGGGTCGCAGCAGAGACAGAAAAAGACAGGAGTTAGGAAGAGCTTGGCTCCTTTTCTATTCTGAATGCTTTAACACATTCTCAACAGGTCTACTACAGCAGCTGTTGAACCTAGTCTTCAGATAACAAACCGGGTTAACTACACACCACTGCACAAGGTCACATGGCCACAGGGTCAGAAAGCTGGGGAGTCAAGGTCTAAAGCTCAAGCCACATCTTTTTCAGAGAGAGAGTATAGAATGAAAGCAGGGCCTGAGAAGGCCTGAACAACACCCCTCCACCAACTAAAAATAGGGAGATCCACACCCTCAGTTTGGAAATCTTCGACTGTTACCTCATATGGCAGGAGAGACCATGGATGCACTTGAATGACAGGATCTGAGATGGGAGAGTGTTCTAGATTATCTAAGTGGATCTTAAACATCTCTGTGCTCACAAGATGGGGGCAGGTAGAAGAGAGGACTGTGACTCTAGAACAGACCCGGGAATGATGTGGCCACAACCCCAGGAATGCTGGCAGTCATCAGAAACTGGAAGAAGCGGGGAATAGATCCCCTTAGAACTTCGGGAGAGAATGTGGCTCTCACTCCTATTTCAGGCCCCCCCCCCACTGATTTCAGACTTTCGACCCCTGAAACTATATGACATTGAATTTCTGTTGTTTTAAGTCACTGAGCTTGTGGCAATTTGTTATGACAGTCATAACAATATAATAGAGGAAATAAATGAAAAAAATTTATTAAAAAAAAAGAAAATAATATAGGGCCTGAGAGCACATCCTGAAGGCTGATGCTTCAGAGGATGTGAGAGGCATCACAGATGCTGAGACAGTTAGGAGGAGAGGGAGCAAGAAGGAACAGAAAACAGCTTGAGGAAGGAGTAGTCTGGCCACCTGTCCCCATGAGACCAGGTGGTAGGTGCACTGTCCACACCGCCACATTTGGCTGCATGTTTATGCCTTTATTTTGTGGGCATGGGTACCCTGACCCCCAGAGACAAGAAAAGGCCCTAGAAACCCGGGTCCAACTTCCCTCCCAAGGCATTCCAGAGGGGTGCCTGTTTCTCTAGAAGCCATGGGCCAACGTCAGAGTCCCTCGATGGAAGTTGGAGAGTTTCACTGTTCAGGTCCATTCCTCAGTCAAAAGACACTTGGGGCCAGCAGAGACTGTCACCTCTTGAGAAGCCGGCACCTGGCAAGCACTGCCTAATAGCTTGACAGCAAACACACATGGAATTTGCCGGGGTAGGTGGCTTCAGTCACAAGCAGCCACCCAGTGATGATCACTCAGCGGCTGCCTCGCACACGGGGATCAGGGTTCTTCCTGGGGGCGGGGCAGAGGCAGATGTGAGCCTCCTCAGTGATGAAAACCATGCGCTCACATGACTGGCGAGGCCCAGATGTCAGACTGACACGTGTTTGAGTGCTGAATTTCCCTCAGTCATTCAGCCGCGGGCCTGGGCACAGCCGCCCCAGCCAGCCTTCGCTCCAAGTACGCTGTGCTTGCTGTACGCTAGGAGCTAGTAACCGGCCAGGCTTCCTGGTGCTGCCGGGCAAGAATGTGCACTGTTCCTGCCGATCTCTGTGACTGCCTCCAGACTCTGCCTTCTGTGCCCTCATCCCCTTCACCATGCAGGGCTTTTGTGTTCTTGAGCTCTGTTAACCTGAGGATATTTGCTCCTTGCCTGAATTCCTCGCCCTTGAGAACTTTCTCAACCTCCGAGTCTCAGCTCGAATGCCACCTCCCAAGACTCCTTTCCTGATATTCTGCTAATGTGCCCTCTCCCTCACCATAACTGTATGCTGGAGCACATCAGCTTACCTCATTTTCTCTGCAGCCTGTCATCCTAGGGGAGGGTGTTATTTGATTTGCTTACCTATTCACTGCCTGTTTTCCCACGCCTGTCCCCAGCCCTCACAAAGGCAGGGTGTTATGCTGGCCACTTATCTACTCAGAGAGCTCGAAATATACCACACCCTTAATAAATACCTGTTAAATAAAGGATGGCTCCTATGACAGCAGTACCATGCCAGGCTCACAGGTGACATTCTAGCTTCTGTCTCTATGGCCCATGCAAGAAGCATTAAAGGCCACAGATAGGAGAATATGTTAGCTTGAGCCAAACTAGGTTGAGGGTTGCTGGAGGCTGGAGGTTAACCAAAATGAATCTTGGCAGGCAGGATGCGCAACAGCTTGGAAATGCACAGGGTTGGGAGTATATGAATGCATATAAGGAGCCTAGGATGGAAGCCTAGGATGGATGGATGGTGGCGAGGGGACTCCAGAAGTCCTCAGATAGTGAGGTCCATGGAGACAAGATACAGGGAGGGTCCTGAGAGGTGAGCATGGGGGTTGTGTGTGTAGGCCAAAGCAGCCCCCACTGGCTTCATGATTTTCCAGAAAATTTCCACCGGCTGGCTGACCAGACTGATCTGTGTAATGTGATCCTGCCTTCTTTTAATAGTTAATAGTACCCCATTTAGTTCATCGCACAGCAGTACCTTGCCCACCAGACCATTTAGAGAAACTTGGAGAGAAGCCCAGAGGCATCATGGTGTGATGAAAGGCTGAGGACTGTTTTCCAGCTCCAGACTGCCGCTCTGTAAGATGCTTCATGCTGTCTCCACAGCCAGCAGAGTGTGGAGGAAAAGCACACTGCCCTGGAGATCAGGAATATGAACCCAAACCCAAGCCACGTGACGCTATCGGGCCAAGTTGTTCTGTCTCTGCCCCTCACTCCCCACATCTGTAAAATGGGCCTGGCAGCAGCACCATTTACATTCTGTAGTGGGGCTAAATGGTTGACTCAGTTAACACACTGAACCCTGCTTGACATCTGGTAAGCATGAGGCAAGTGTGATCTTGTTCAGAGGAAGTGTCAAGTTGCTTGGAAACCATATTTGAAGAGAAAGGTAACCCTAACTTCAGATTGTTCTTGAGGCCTGCCGTGGGGTGGTGTCTCTGAAGTAGACACACCAGGGCTACCACTGTCCATTGGGATGTCTCCCACAAGCAGCTGATATGGATCGTGGCCAAGGGCTGCCAGGGAATACAGGACTCTGGATGGTTCTAGGTATCTGTGTTCTCCTCTGGCTCCCACACACCCTTAGGGCAGGTCATAACACACTGCTGCAGCCCTGGAGCCAGTCAGACAGGGAGTTCGCACAGCAAAGTGGAATGTGCCCATTCCTTCCGGCAGAGCCATCATGGCTTTGGAACGGCTATTGGAGGTGGGCACAGGGCTTGCATTCAGTGTGGATGCTGTGATATTGACACTTTTTATAAGAGGAACCGCAGCTGCAGGTCTCAAGGGCCTCTTAGCCTCAACAACGAGAGAGGTGCTTGTTGGACACATAAAGCATGTGTGGGGTCCTCTTCAGGTTGGATGCTGTTCTTCCTTTTAAGTCAAGGGTTGTGATTGACCGTTCATGTTACCTTTACTGGGGTTCTTATTTCTCATGTGGATCTTCACCACTGTCTAGTTTCTGGTCATCTTAGTCTGAAGACCCCTTTAGTAATTCTTGGAGGGCAAACCTACCAACAACAAGTTAATATTTTTGTTTATGTGGGGATGCCTTGATTTCCCTTTGAGTTTCCTTTTTAGACCATTTATTTGTTTTATTTGTGTGTATGTGTGTCTGCTTGCCCGAGTTTATGTGCACCGCATGTGTGCAGAGCCCATGGAGGCAGCAGAGGGTGTGCTAGATCTCCTGAAACTGGAGTTACAGGTGTCATGAGCTGTCATGTGGGTGACGGGAACCAGACGTGGGTCTTCTGCAAGAGCAGCAAATGCTCTTGACTGTTAAGACGTCTCCCCAGCCTCCCTCCTTTAATTTCGAAGACTGCTTTGCTGGGCACAGGATTCTCGACAGCTTTTCCTTCCCCTGCACTTGGAATACGCCACGCAGTTATCGCCCGGCGTCAGAAAGGGTTTAAATGGCAGACCAGCTGTGTGTGTCTTACTGAGGATTGGCTGGCTGTTCCTCCTCTCCTTTTTGCTGCTTTCAATGTCCTTTAGTTTGTTATCCAGTGGTTAAGTTGGTAAGTTAGTTAAGGTGGTAAGCTGTGGATCGAGCTGAGCAAGCCATGGATCTGGCTGAGCTGATCCTCCTCGGTCTTCGCTGAGCTTCTTAGACATGTAGCTGAGTGTTTTCCTTACATTCAGGGTGATCCTGCTCATCACTCACCCTGCTCCTCTTCCTCCTCTCCCAGGAAGTTAGTGAAGCTAACAGTGTCTACAGATAACTGAGCGGTTGCTCAGCTTTCTTCACTATTTATTTCTTCTGTTTCCCTAGGCCCATCATCTCCATCCCCCTGTTTGTGAGCCCCTTCTGTTGATGACATCAGCTGTTGGGGTCCTCTTCTGAGTTTCTGTCTCATCACTGCTGCTCTCTGCTTCGTGAGGGATCTCTCTTCTGCTTTCCCTCAGTTGTTGCTGTTCTTTCTCCTCCTCTTCCTCTTCTCCTTCCTCTTCCTCCTCTTCTCCTTCCTCTTCCTCCTCTTCCCCTTCCTTCTCCTCCTCCTCCTTCTCCTTGGACACAAGGTCTCTCTATATAGCCCTGACTCACTTTGTAGACCAAGTTGGCTTTGAACTCATATAGGCCCACCCACCTCTGCCCCACAAGTGCTGGGATTAAAGGTGTGCACCACCATGCCCAGTTTTTCTTCTGTTCTTTAGACACAGTTTATGTTGATAATGTGAATGCTTTTTAAACAGTTAATAAAGTCTTTGTCCAGTAGGTCCAATATCTGGGTTGCCTTAGGAATAATGACTTGTCTGGTTTTTGTTCTGTTTATGGACTGCTTAATAAAAGATTTGTTTACTTGTATTTTATGTGTATGAGTGTGTTATCTGAATGCCAGTGGAGTCCAAAATATCCCCTGGAACTGGAATTACAGATAGTTGTGAGCTGCCAGGTGGTGCTGGGAGCTGCACTCTGATCCCCGACAAGAACAGCAAGTGCTCTTAACCTCTGAGCCTTCTCTTCAGCCGCTGTGGGAAACATTTCTTGTTTCTTTGCAGGGATCGTAGTTTTCTAGGGTGGATTGAAAATAAGATTTTGAATAACACAATGAGCACTTCTGGACAACTGTCCTGCTTTTCTCCAGGGCTGCCACAGTTCTTCCTCATTGTTCCTGCTTGTATCTTCAATTACTTTCCAGAACTTCCTGTCCAAGCTCTGCGTTCTCTGTCATGTGTGGCCACTGAGGTCTCCACTCAGCTTAGTTGTCACTTAAGGTTGGGGAGGGATATCTTTAAATGCCTGGGTCTCATAAGTTTTCCTAGCCTTTGCTGAGGGTCTTTGCAGAGGTCTCTGTAAACACCAGGGCCATCAGAGTGTTGATCTGAGTGAGGCAAGAAGGAAATCCAAGGCGCTCAGCATGACTCAGTAGCTGGTGTTGGTTAAAACTTCTAAAGTCAGACACTAGGCAGCTTATTTTAGGCATATTTAAGTACAGTATAATTTGGAAAAGTTTCCAGGTGTAACACAATCCCCTGTGCACAAGCCCTCACAATTACATCAGAACTCTTCTCAAAGCACATGTCACTTCTTCCATGAAGATGTATTCCAGAGATAGGCTACATGTATTATCTTAAGGGCCTAGGGGAGGCTCTGGTGTGGTCTCAGTCATGCAGATAGCATAAAGGTCATTTGGATTATTAGCCATCTCCAGTCCTGGTTATGGGAGCTTGGAGGAGGCCCTGGCTATAAAGATAATACAAAGGTCACTTAGATGATTAAGTATCTCCAGTCCTGGCTGTGAGAGCTTGGGGGAGCCCCTGACCATACAGATAATGCAAAGGTCACCTAGACTATTAGCCACTTCCAGCCCTGCTAGTGGGAGGTTGGTGTAGCCTGGTCCTACAGAGAGTACAAATCTCCAGGTTATTAACCACCTCCATTCCCAGCCTTCTGTGTGGGAAAACAGGTTATACAAATCTCTCGTTGAAGAAACAATCCTGCAGGTTTGACATTCCTGGTTTCCTTTGTGTTTATCTTTGAGCCCAAAGACCTTTGTGCTCCCAACAGGTCTTTGAGTGATACAAAGCCATGCCTTTATCCATCTGCTGAGAAGCCCACAAATCTGGCTTAGCCTCTACTTTCTACTTGTTCAGGGTCTAATGGGGGGCCAGAGGTAAATATTTAGAGCCTTTGTAAGTATTCCAGAGCACATGCACCATCCTGAACTTGGACATAGTTCTACAAATAAAAGTGACTCTCCAGCTTCTTGGAGATGTTTAAAGATATTTCACATTGGCTTCTGTCTTCTTACTCACCAGCTTTTCTGTGGGTTTTTGATTCACTTGTTGTCTGTACAAACGTTATCGTAATCATAGACAGTTGCAATATTAAACAATTGATACTGATTTTTTTTTAAAAAAAATGCCTCCATAGAAATATCTGTTGTCACTGGAGGAACTCTGAATTGGGCCAATACAGACAATAATTTGTTTGAGGCTAGTTTCAGGACTTTACTTTTTTAAAAAAGTATGTATTCTCTTCAAGAACAGTATATACTCTTAACTGCTGAGCCATCTCTCTAGCCCTAGTACAAATAATTCTTGTGAGAGATCTCCAGGGATGACAATGCCAAAAAATGGTATCAGAAAGAGCCACAGCTGTGGTCTCAGCCTGTGTTGGAGGGAGCTGCCCATTTTGTCGCTGCTTTTCTGGATGGGAAGGTTTGGGAAGGTTCTTACTTGGGCATTCTGTGGCCTCCCTCCCTCTCTTTGCTTTCTGTATATCATGTCTTTGTTGAGGATCCCAGTTGTTCGACCCACACATTCTCCACTTTGGATTTTGCAATTGCATTTCTGACAAAGTTCAATGTGCCTCTTGGGTGGTGCTGTGGTGTGGGGCGTTTACCCACCACCCCCACAGCTTCCCAGAGTTTTCTTGAGTGCGAGCAGCAGGAAATATTAGATAGAAGGATTTATAGCGGAGAATCTTGCAGAGATAAACAGATGGAAAATAAAGGATAGCCTCGAGAGGGCCTGGAACCTATTCCAATGGGCCCCGACTGTCTCTGGTTTTTATAGAGAAGCCAAGGGGTGGAGCAAAAGACCTCCTCCCCCAGCACAGCCAAGTGCAGACCATCTCAGACACCTGCACTCAGGCCCGTGGTCCTGATCATCCTCTATTCGGGCCTGCTGGGTAAAGCCACGAGGAACCCCAGAACGGGCTCCCACACTGTGGCCTTTGTGCAGGGGTGCAGTGTTAGGAACTGTACGCAGTGCGATCCCCCAGATGCAGCGGCAGGCTGGTGGGTGGCCCAGTCCATGTGGGCATGGCGGTGGGGCTGCGGGGCGGTGGGTGGAGACACACAACCCAGACGCTGCACCCGCAGGGAAATGGTTTATTACAGTAGAGAGATGAGGGGACGGGAAGATAGATAGATAGATAGATAGATAGATAGATAGATAGATAGATAGATAGATAGATAGAGATAATAGAGATAGATAGAGAGATAGAGAGGAAGGTGAGGGGTTTGAGAGGTGCACACCTCGTGGGAGGAAAGCAGAAGAGAGAGAAAAGAGAGGAAGGGGCAGAGTTTTCCCTTAATAATAGGCTTCTACATCAGGGCATAGGGTGGCACCAAGGGGCAGGATCAGAATATTAACATGCACTGTTTGAATTTTGAGATTGTCTCAGCCAATATATGTGTATGCATGTACACACACATTGTGTCTGAGGCCACCAACTCCAATGAGAGCCCGTGAGCAGAGTATCCACACTTAGGTTGGTACCCGATTGTGTGTGAGCACGTGTGTTTACATGAATGTTCAGATTTACCTGTTCATGCTAACTGCTTTTCCAAGGTGGCTTGTTGAGCCAACTCACAGGTGGGTTTTTGTGGGCATGAATTTCTCTTGTTCTTCTATTAAATGAACAAGAGTGCTGTTGCTGGGTCATATAGCAATGGCGTGTTTAATTTTGTAAGATACTAACAAACTGTTTTCCAGTGTACCTGTCCGCTTCACAGTCTCACTGGCAGTGTGAGGGATCTGGCGTCTATGCATACTCACCAGCATTTGGGGTTGTGACAAATGTTTGTCTTAGTAATTCCAATGGGTATGCAGTATCACATCATTGTGGCTTTAATTTGCATTTCTCTAATATCTAATGATGTTTAATATATTTTCATGGGTTTAATTTGGTATCTATGTAAATATCTTCGGGGAAATGACTGTGTCATTTTCTAATTATACTGTTTATTTTCTTGTGTGTGTTTGTACATCTGAGGAAGTGCTCATGTGGGTGAGTGTGAGCATGCACTTACCCTGGCATGTGCAAATAGGTCAGAAGATGACTTTAGCATTGGTCCTCAACTTCCTCCTTTTTGAGGTAGGGTCCACCCCACCCCAGATGGTGCTGCCTCTGTACAATAGGCTAGCTGGCATTTTAACTTCTGGGTATTTGTTTGTCTGTACCTCTCATCATGCTACAGGTAATCATAGACTTGTATGTTACAGTCAACTTTTACATGTGTTCTGAGGATCCGAACTCAGGTCTTCATGCTTGGGCAGCAAGAGCTTTTGGCCACCGAGCTCTCTCTGAATCTGTTTTCTTATTGATGAGTTCTGAGGGTTTAAAAATAGACACCCTAGGCTGGCAGTGGTGGCACACGCCTTTAATCCCAGCACTCAGGAGGCAGAGCCAGGCGATCTCTGTGAGTTCGAGGCCAGCCTGGGCTACAGAGTGAATTCCAGGAAAGGTGCCAAAGCTACACAGAAAAACCCTGTCTCAAAAAACCAAAAAAAAAAAAACAAAACAAAAACAAAAAAACCCCCCAAAAAAACAAAACAAAAAAACACCCTAAATATGTGTGTCTTTTCTGATACGTGATTTTAAAACATTTTATCTTAATATAATTTGCTTTTTCATACTCTTCATGAGATTTTTCTCAGAGCAAAAAAAAAAAAATCAATTTCAATGAAGTCCTACTTATCACTTAAACATCCTTTTGCAGATCATGCTCAGGTTCACAAAACCTTTTACCCAGTCTTAGTCCCTGCGTTTTTTCTGCTTCCTGGAAAGTGTATAGTTTTGTGCACTATATGAAATCTATGACCCACTTTGAACTAAGTTTTGTAAAGATGTGAGATTTAGGCCATTGCTCAGGGTTCCTAGGAAGGACCCATGGTTCTTTGCTGAAAGCTGTCCTTTCTCCTCAGAATTGCTGCATTGAAGAAGAGATGGTCTCAACTAGCCGCCACCTGCAGAGCAGGCTTACACTGCACTTGTTTTTCTTCTTCTAGTCTTGGCTCCCTCTGGGATTTTGAGGTTTTCTGTCTGAGAATCAGGGCATTTCTCCCTTTTCTTTGATAAAAATTATTCACTGTCATTACAGAGTTAGAAACTTATGGCTAAATGGGAATATTTAGTCCATAGTTCTATGACACTTTTAAAAAGAGAAAAGGCAAAAGAAAGAGAAAATAATGGAGCAGAGAGGAAAAGAAAGAAGAAAGGAGAGGGTCTGGGCTGAGTCCTAATTAATCTCCAGGAAATTTTAACTGATGCATTTAATTATATAAATATGGGTACGGTGCGATTCTGATGAACACAGACAGCGTGTTATCAATTGAGCATAACCAGAACACCTCAGATATTCACCTGGCTGCTGGGACTGCTTTCTTGTCTGTAACTGGAGACCTTAGTTGCCCTCACAGACTCCTTTTGACAGATCACATCTCACAGGTCAAATGTCTTTAGGAGCCAGGTGTCCAGGTGGAAGAGCCAGGAGTCTGCCTCCATGCCCCAGGGTGCTGAGCAGCTGGTGAGGAGATAGCTTTGCTTAGCACCAGGGGAGTGGGGGTGCCTGTGGGCTCCCTACTCAACCTGCCTGGTACACCTACCTTCCAGGCTCTGGCTGTAGAAAAAGCTCTGCAACCATAAACAGATTAGAAAAAGCTGCAGCCTGGGTCTTCCAGCTGCATCCAGCAGGGCTTGGGAGATTAGTGAGGGCATCTTTGTGTGTGTGTGGGGGTGGGGCGGGGAGGGGTTGAAATGTCAGCTTTGGTTTAAAGGATCCTTCTAGAAGGAAAGAGAGCCACTCTCCTGGCGGTGGCACCTCCTCCAGCTTCCCTGTGTGTCCTTTCTGCTCTGAAATTCAGGTTCTTGTTCTCTTTGGGGGGATTCCCACTGCAAGAGCTGACAGAAGGGCCTGCCCTGGCACTGTAGCCAGCTCTGTGGTGGCAGCTAATGACTAAAGGCATACTTGTGTATCTCAGGCTAAAATGGTTGTCCATCTGGTTTACCAGACAGAGATGAAGAGCAGGCTCTGAACACTCCCTGGTATAGTGAGCTCTCCCGGAGGAGGGGTACTTACTATGTGTCACTTGTCTTTCATCCATTTCTTCAGCTTCTCATCTGATAGCTGATAGATCGATCCAGTTATTTGCTCATTTACTGAGAAGCCACCGGCCTGTCTGGCTAGGTGCAGTGAACACCTCTAATTCTCCTCTCTGCTTGCCCTGTGCTTTGGAAGTTCAGGCAATGAGAGCAGGGTGAACCCGCACTACCATGTAGCTGGAGAGATGGGGCATTGCAGAACTCTGTCTTCACAGGCATGAGTGCGGCTTCTGTGACACTTGCCAGTGCCCTGCAGGTCCGGGGCGAAGCTCTGTCAGAAGAGGAAATCTGGTCCCTCTTGTCACTGGCTGCTGAGCGGCTCCTGGAAGACCTCCGTAATGGTAAGAGGACAACTGTCCTAGGAAATTGAAAGTGAAGTTTCTTAAACTTCCTTCTGGCAGCTTCTTGGTCTGTGATCAATCCTAAGCTTTTAGAACAAAAGAACAAATGGTCCCCAGCAGGCAGCTACTGAGGGGTGGCCTGTCTCCAAGGCCTATGCCATGCTAACAGTTGAAAGGCTGCACTTCTGCTTTGGGCTTGCATGGTGCTTACAGAGAGACCAGTGGCACCCATCCCTGGGATGTCCCCACACTCCATCAGTCAGATGCTCTACTATCCTGTCCCATCCAAAGGCAGAACCTACACTGTGGTCTAAGCAAGGGAAGTTAACTTGAAAATCACTAAACTGTGATTTGGAGAGAATGAAGATGTAAGAAAATCCTCTATGGACCCCTAGCCAAGGACAAGTCCCCAGTGAGGGACAAGCCACTCCTTGGCTTGGGTTTTGTCCTGATGGAGGAGCTGTGTTTGTAGCTCATGATGATGAGGGTCTCTAGATGACCTGGCCAGAGGTAGTCTACAGTCATGGCCCAGCAATGAGGCAATCGTCGGGTGATGGCTCAGAGGGCCTGGAAGTCAGGAGTGATCCTTTGGAATGTGGGCACGCGCAGGTGAACAGGCTGATGGTGTGTGGGCAGGAAGACTGGAGCCTGCAGCTCTACGTGGACAGGTCCATGAGAAAGTGGTCACGGGGTGAGGCCAGGACTTGAGGTATCCAAGGACTGTCATGTCCTGTGGCTGAGTCCAGGACAGAGGTGCCCCTGCCTGGTCTTTTTGTATTCATACCACTGGCTCCCAGACAGGGCAGGAGAGCCCCTGCTTCCTGCAAAGTCTCTGCAGTGCCTCTTCTGAGAAGAATGTGCTAGTGCTGATAGCAGAGATGCTTAAAGGAGCTGGGATGGAAAGGCAGTTTGGAGCTGTGAGGTGTGCTGTCGGCAGGTATTGACTTAGCAGCCGCAGTGCATGGATCAGGGCATGTGAGAGCACACAGGCTCCCCCTGGGTGCCGGGTCCCCGTGTCAGCCAGTGGAGGAAGGCTGCACACCCATGCCTTAGCTTCTCTTCCTCCTGAGCTCCCACTCCTGTCCCCTGCCTTGGGGGATCTGAACTACTATAGAGCCGTGCCCTGACTCAGCTGCAATGAACTCAATTCTGCACCAGTTTCCAGCTGGTCTTGACCTTTCTTGATCTTTTACTTTAAAGTTCTCGGTCCTAGACAGATCCAGACGCAGGTGCTAAATTCTTGTCCACAGTTACAACTACCTTTTGCAACACACATTTCTATGTGCTGGGTGGAATTTATTCTGCTCTGTGCCGCTATAGGCCTTGGTCAGAATCAGTCCTTGAAGCAAGTGACTTTTGGCACAGTGGCCCCGTCTTACACCCCACCATTGCCTCTTCTCCAGATTCCTCGGACTATGTGGTCTGCCCCTGGTCACTCCTGCTTTCAGCAGCTGGGAGTCTTTCTTTCCAAGACCACGTTTCTCACATAGAGGCTGCGCCATTCAAGGCTCCTGAACTGCTACGGGGACCAAATGAGGATGAGCAGCCCGAAGCATCACAGGTAGAATGCATGGCACCCTACCTCCAGTACCCTGGGGAAAGCCTTTCCTGGGGGGAGACACCCCAAACTCCCTGCCCAGCCCCAGTTCTGAGGCTTAAAGCATGTTCTTTGCGGGCTTTCTTGCCAGCAATTTACCAGCTCTTGGATAAGGCAGTTCGACTTCCCTGAGCCCAAGTTTCTCAGTCAGTTAAGCGAGACAAATATAATTTTGTAGATCAAGCTTTAGCAGCACTAAACACAGTGTTGGGCCTGGGGAGATGGCTCAGTGGTTAGAGTGCTTGCATGTAAGCTGCAGAAAGCCAGGGGTGGGGGTGCATACCTATAATCCCAGTGCTGAAAGCCGGAGAGAGGAAGAGTCCAGGGCCCAGCTAGCCAGCTAGTTTACTCAACTGGAAAGCTCTAGGTCCAGCAAGAGATCTCAAAAAATAAAGTGGGCATGATAAAGAAAGGCACCCAGCAGTCAGTCTTTGGCCTCTACGCGTGTGTGTGTGTGTGTGTGTGTGTGTGTGTGTGTGTGTGTGTGTGTGTGTGTGAGAGAGAGAGAGAGAGAGAGAGAGTTGTGTGTGTGCATGTGTACCACTGCCACATGTATGTATACATACCACACACAGAGAGAAACATAAAGAGAAGTGTTGGGGAACACCGTGGGCAAACGGTCTTCATAATGTGGCCACTGGCAACATGAAGCAGGAGCCTTCCAGAGGACCCAGCCCCCTGTCCATAGGCGTTTATCCTCAGGCGGGTTCAGGCGGCTGTAGCTGCAGAGGTGCTTGGTAGTGCACTGTTGACGTCATCCGTGAACTAAAACAAAATGGGTGTCAGTGAAGAGTGGACAGGAGAAGAGATGGCACTCACGTGAGACGCAGAAGTTTGTTTAGTGATGTGTGTGTGAGAGAGAGGGAGGGAGGGGGAGAGGGAGATCATAAAACACATGTAATACATGGTGCCCTATGCTGGATGGCAGCATCAGTGGAGACTTCGGGATTTCCTCAGTAGAAAAATGCTTTCCTTCTAAACAGCACCATGTTCCAGTATTTTCAGTTAAAAGAAGAAGAAGAACTCAAATGTCAGAGTGCTTCAAGGCAGCTGTGCAGTGCTGGGTGGGCACAACCCTTCTTCCCTGCCCTTTCATGGGGAACCTGCAGATCTAGGGTACTACTCTTCCCAGGACGACCCTGGAATGCTGCCGCTTTCCTTTGGGCTGAGAAGAGTCTGGGGCCTCTAAGGTTTTCGTGTTTGGCTCATCAGGGTCCGTGTAGCTCCAAATGCTACCGTAGCAATGGAAACAGGGAGCACTCACTACAGTGGCTTCTGCCCTCCGGGCCTGCAACCCTCTGCAGCCACGAGATCCCCGGATGAGCCACCGGGTCTCCGGATGGGATGGACATGGCTGCTTCTCAGACTCCTGTCTGGATCTCCAGCTTCATGCCCTACCTGTCATTCTGGACTCAACGAACATGTCACACTGACTCTGAGCTCTGGCTTTCTACAAGGACACACCAGTGTGATATGCAAACTCAAGGGAGCAGGAAAGGGCTAGTTGCCTATAGAGACAAACCCCAGCCAGTGGTGGGCAAGAGGGAGGGACTGAGAGGGCAAATCCTATCTCCTCTTTCCCCTTATGGATGGAGTCAAAATGTGCAGTCTCTGCACACCTACTGGAGATCCCTTCTGAGATCTAGGGAGCTATGTCGGCTGTCCAACCATCCTGTTGGGCTGTGTGGCAGCATGGTGGCTTTGCGTGCCACATCTGTCCTTGCTTTCTTCCCTCCTTTCTCCTAACTCTCGTTGCCCTGGGCTTATAGCTTCTAAATGGAGTGTTGGCACCTAATCTTTGCCTCCGGCTCTGCTTTTCAGAGGCCTCAGCTGAGATAGATAGTGAGTGCTGCTAGGGACTTTCCCGGTGTCCTCCAGCACTTGCTGAGAAGGCTTCACCCTCCCCAGGGTAGTCTGGCTTCCATTAGTGCCTTGGGGGAGGTCTGGCCAGTCCTTTGCCTTAGCATCCAGAGCTAGAGACAACCCAGCTCCCCCTGTTTACTCCTCCAGTAGAAGGGTCAGGGCCTAGGGGATTCTAGGGCTAGAAGAGGCTGAGCCCAGATCTGGGCAGGTGTGCTGCTGAGAGGCTGGCTAGGAAAGAGTAGACAGTGGTCTGGGTCACGGAGAGCCGCTGTGGGGCAGGGCTGAGTCTGAACCGAGTCTGACACTGTTTGGTTGGCTGCTTAACCCTCTATTCTGGCTGGCCTCCGAGTGCCTCCAGGAGGGGCTGAAGGCAGTGTCCTCAGCCCCTTTGCAAGAAGTGGGCAGAGTCACCTGGTCTCTTGATCTGCTACATCTGAGCAGCTCTGATGACCACCGCTCTCTTCCATTCACCACACCAGTTCTCTCTTCATCCAACTTGGCAGAAGGCTGTGAGGGAGATCTGGGGAGTCAGGAGCGTGGCTGTCCCAGCAGGGGCTGTTCTTAGGACCCTCCCCAGCCCTGGCTGCATTCGGAGACTAGCCAGCACACTCAGCACCATACCCAAGGCTAGACCAGGCGCAGGTGGCAGGCGTGGGCATGTCTCCAGCTGGGAGTCCCTTGAGCAGCCTTGCCTCCACTCATCCTCCACGCAGGCTGTTGGTGCTCTTGCTCCGAGAGCCAGCAGCTGCCCTCAGAAACCTTCTTAGCCTCTTGCTGTCTCCCAGGAAGATGAATTCAGAATTTGGAATGGAGCCTACCGGGCTCAGCTTGCCTCCCAGAACATTTTTGGACAGAGCCTTGAAATCCATGAAGAGTTCTGAGTGTGAGTGGTGCCTCTGGCTGTGCCCAGGATATCACTTCTGCCCAGGTCACTGCAGCTGTGCCCAGGATATCACTTCTGCCCAGGTCACTGCAGCTGTACCCGGGATATCACTTCTGCCCAGGTCACTGCAGCTGTGCCCAGGATATCACTTCTGCCCAGGTCACTGCAGCTGTGCCCAGGATATCACTTCTGCCCAGGTCACTGCAGCTGCACCCAGGGTATCACTTCTGCCCAGGTCACTGCAGCTGTGCACAGGATATCACTTCTGCCCAGGTCACTGCAGCTGTGCACAGGATATCACTTCTGCCCAGGTCACTGCAGCTGTGCCCAGGATATCACTTCTGCCCAGGTCACTGCAGCTGTGCCCAGGATATCACTTCTGCCCAGGTCACTGCAGCTGTGCCCAGGATATCACTTCTGCCCAGGTCACTGCAGCTGTGCCCGGGATATCACTTCTGCTCAGGTCACTGCAGCTGTGCCCAGGATATCACTTCTGCTCAGGTCACTGCAGCTGTGCCCAGGATATCACTTCTGCCCAGGTCACTGCAGCTGTGCCCAGGATATCACTTCTGCCCAGGTCACTGCAGCTGTGCACAGGATATCACTTCTGCTCAGGTCACTGCAGCTGTGCCCAGGATATCACTTCTGCCCAGGTCACTGCAGCTGTGCCCAGGATATCACTTCTGCCCAGGTCACTGCAGCTGTGCCCAGGATATCACTTCTGCCCAGGTCACTGCAGCTGCACCCAGGATATCACTTCTGCTCACGTCACTGCAGCTGTGCCCGGGATCCCACTTCTGCTCAGGGTCACTGCCATGAAGATGCAGCTTGGGAACTTTCCCACACTGGGTCCAGGGGTGGGGCTGGACTATAGGGGTGCAATTTCAGGTAAATAAAGAGAATAGTTTACAGGCACAGGTGATACTGGACTCCTCATCCCCATGATGTGGGACCTCAGACCACCTGTGTTAGTCTAACATGGGTGATTGGGGGGGAGCTGGGTTGTCTCTAGCTCTGGATGCTAAGGCAAAGGACTGGCCAGACCTCCCCCAAGGCACTAATGGAAGCCAGACTACCCTGGGGAGGGTGAAGCCTTCCCAGCAAGTGCTGGAGGACACCGGAAAGTCCCCAGCAGCGCTCAGTAACCAGGGGTTTAACACACGGTTTGTTACTTCAGGGGCTTCTCTTGCACAGTTCCCAAAGTATTTTCCTGAGAAGGATCTTCAAAAATTTGTCTCCTACAATGAAAGCCCCCCCCCCCCCCCCATCAACAAAAGACTTTAATTCATCCGGAGGCCATAGCTATGCGGCTCAGGGCATTGGCTCTAGGGCTTCGATTCAATCTCGTGTTTGGGTCTTATTTAGGCAAATCCTATGGTTTCTCCCTTTGCTCCAGTTCCCTCTTATCTAAAATGGGGACAATTAAAATCCTGCCTCAAAAAAAAAAAAAAAAATCCTGCCTCAGAGGGTGGTTGTGAAGACCAAATACACTAAAATAAACAAAAGGCTTACCATAGGGCTTGGCCTGATGATAATGACCACACCCCAGGGGTTTTGTACTCCATCTTTAGGAGGGTTTGGGCAGAACACTCACTTTAAAAAACCCGGAGCTTCAGAGAAGTCGGACCACGCTCTTCCTGTTGCACTGTGTCATTTTCTGACAAGATACAGGGCGTTGCAGTAAGACTGACCCAGATGGTGTGGTGGCTGGCTGGCTACAAGAAACAGAAAGTCTGAGCTACAACAGCCAGGGCCACAGGTAGTCATTAGTTATTTAGGGAGCAATTTAGCTATGGGTAGTAGCAGCACCTCAATGATATCGACAAGGATTCAGGGTATATATTTCTATTCTAGTCCCTGCGCTTATCTCCGCAGGGTTGCAAGGTGGCTGCTGTGACTCCACATGTCATATGGTATTGCAGGTAGAAATGGCAGGGCAAGTGTGGGACCAGTCACATGCTTTTTTTTGTTTTGTTTTTAATAAAGCAAAGGTTTCATCTTGTTTTGCTTTTCCTTCCAGAAGCACCCTAACAGATGTTCCTTCTTATTTTTCACCAATCTGGGAGTCATAGTTACAGCTAGGAAACACATTTCTAGCCTGCGGTGTGGGAGGCAGCCAAGATTAAGGAGGTGCTGATGGTGCCAGGCTGGCCGGATGTCCACCCCTTGCTTCCGTAGACTGTGCTGGGCTTCACATGCAGGGCTGTGGAGTCACATGCCTGACTTCTAACCATGTGCTTTTCTCTTGGGCAGATGCATGTCTATTCCTTAGGGATGACTCTCTACTGGTCAGCGGGGTTTCGTGTTCCACCAAACCAGGTCTGTAACAAGAATGCCTCACAAATGACCAGGTCATCCATCTGGATTAGCTTAGGAGCTCTCCCTTAGGCTGGACCACATTCATTAAGTGTGGCCGTCACCACCCTTCTGTGCAAGGCCTTCTACAGGTACTGCCAGCCGATTGCACAGCTCCTTTCCCCCAGTCCATGAACAACCGCAGCGTCTTCTTAAACACTCGAGCAGACCCAAGTTGAGACTGGCAGTTAAGATTCACTTGTCCTCTCAGGCCACAGGAAGTAGCAAACTAGAGGATTTCATATACAACACAGACAGTTATTTGTGTATTCTCCCAAATGCTTTTAGAATTGGCCCTCCCTGAAGTGAACTGCTGCCCTGAGAAAGGGCTTCTGTGCTCAGTAATTGAGATAAAATACACCCTGCAATGTCTCCTCTGGAAGAGGTTCACACTAGCTTGTTCCTGACTATGGCAAGCCTCAAGACACAGAAGCTTTATGGAGCAAAGCATGTTGCACTGTGTGAATACACACATTTGTGTATGTGCCTGTGTGTGTGTGTGTGTGTGTGTGTGTGTGTGTGTGTGTGTGTGTGTGACTGCATATTTTCATCTGACATCATAAGAACCCTTTAAACACTGGGTCTGTAAGAAGCATTGCTAAACCTGACCATGAGACCCTCTCCTGACTCACCAACCCCTCTCTTTCTCTCTGCCTCCCTTCCTCACTTTCTCCCCATCTCTTAAGCAGAAAACTATTCACAACTCACCTGCTTGAGGTGAGACCCACACTGGCTACCTACTGCCCATGGTAATATTTGAGCATCTCACCAGGGCACACGGATTCCAGAAATTGGCCCCTGCTCCTGTCGGCTGGGTCTCTGACATCCCAGGGCTTGTCTTATGGGCGTGTGACTTGCAATCCTGTGCCTGACTTAATGCTCTGCCAGCCCCAGTTTGTACCCAGTACTTTGGGGCCCCACACTATCATTCTGTCATGGCCCCTTCTGTAGTCCTTTCCTTTCAGACTCCCACACCAGCTCATTTCTCCCAGCTCCCCGGCACCTCTTCCTCTGCGCACAAGCTCATTCTGCCTTCCCAGCCCCCTGCTGCTGTTTGAGGTCGATCTGGGTCAGGCTTTTGTCTGTATATTTGTGGGGTCCCATGCTTGCTGAGGTCAAGACCTTGCCATCTTTAAGGCAATGAGGATGAAGAGCAGCTGTGCTGGACACAATGGCCCCTGGTGAGCTGTGTAATAGTTGACCCAGTGGCCTGGGTGCTGTGAAGACAGGCTCCCCGAGAGCATGAAGAGGCTGCTTGTACAAGACTAATTTTTCTTTGGCCTGATGCCTGTGTGGTGTAGAGTTCTACCAAGAGTGACTGTGACTGAGCCCTTGCCTGCTGCTCATGGCTCTGCATGAAAGGCCACTTCAATTTACAGGTCTGATTCCCTTGCACTCATGTTCCAGGGGGAAGTCCTCATGAGATAATTGTCTCCCTCCCCTCCACCAGATAAGTGTAGGAAGCACCGGGCTGCCAAGTCAATGTAGTGGTGTGTGTGTGTGTGTGTGTGTGTGTGTGTGTGTGTGTGTGTGTGTGTAACCACTAGTGGGGCCGACCATTTGGCTCAGGTCAAGGTCCATGATGTCCAGCACAGGCTGTCCACCAGCTTACCAGGCTTGCATTTGAGCTGAAGTGCTCCGACTAGAGAGCAGCAGGCACAGTAGATGTAGAAACCATTGCTTGGCCTCAATGACAAATCAGATGTGTGTTCTGGAAGAAGCAAACATGTTCTAGTGGTGATGAGTCTGTTTCCTGGAGTCGCCAGGGCATGTGGGCCTTGGTGCCGTCTTGTTAGGGTTTCTATTGCTGTAAAGAGACACCATGACCATGGCCACTCTTATAAAGGAAACATTTAATTGTGGTAGCTCACTTACAATTCAGAGGTCCAGTCCATCATGGCAGGGAGCATAGTGACATGCGGGCAGGCATGGTGATGGAGAAATAGCTGAGTGTCCTACATCTTGCAGGTGACAGGAAGTCGACTAACTGTTATACCTAGGAAAACTGGAGAAAAAGAAACCTCAAAGCCCGCCTCCAGGGTGACACACTTCCTCCAATAAGATCACATCGACTCCAACAAAGCCACACCTCCTAGTAGTGCCGCTCCCTTTCAGACCCCCACAGTGCCCTGCAGCTTCTCACCGGTGTGTGCTCTGCAGCCCCTGCAGCTTCGAGAGCCACTGCACTCCCTCCTGCTGGCCATGTGTGAAGACCAGCCTCGAAGGCGGCGGCCACTGCAGGCCGTTCTGCAAGCCTGCCGGGTTCATCAGGAAGAAGTGGCGGTGTACCCAGCCCCTGCCAGTCTCCACATCAGTCGGCTGGTGGGCTTGGTGCTGGGCACCATCTCCGAGGTCAGTTATAGAACCCATCTTTCCCACTGGGGAGCCACTAGCCGTGTGTAGCTAGTGGAATTTAAATCAGCCAAATTTTAATTAAAAGGAAATTCAGTAAAAAATTCAGGGGCTCCGTGTTTGATGTCTGGCAGATGCCCATGAGGAGTTAGTTAGCCTGACAGGGTAGTTTGCCTATGTTGGTATCAATGCACCTGTCTGACCTGGTTGCTAATATGCGTTTCCATCAATCTCTTCTACTCAGGTGGAGAGAAGAGTTGTAGAGGAAGGTGCCTGTGAGCAGCAGAGCAGAAGCTACTTTCTCAGGAGCAAGCTGCATCGGGCTGGCAGTGAGAGCCCTGGAGCTCGGGCCTCTGATGGTCTGCAGCCTCGAAGAGGTGAGTGAAGGCTCTGAGCAGTCCTGTTTAGGCAGAGGGTACTCAAAATGACCCTTCCATTGTCTCCTGCTCTGAGTGTGGACATCCCTGCTGTATACACAGAGAGCTCCCATGCAAGTACTAAGGAAGTGCTAAGGGCCTGGGCCTATGGCCACTGTGCCTACTAAAGTTTTAACGGTTGAATAGAGTTAATTATATTAAATACCAGCTGTTTAAATTGGAGTCTAGTTTATTCAAATTGATGAGAACAAGTTAGAAAAAGCAAGAAAAATGTTTAATTTTATTTTATTCATGAGTGTTTTATCTGTTTACCATGTACATACCTGATGCCTGTGGAGGCCAGATGCCCTGTAACTGGGGTTTCAGATGGTTATGAACCCCCATGTAGGTGCTGGGAACTCAACTTGGGGGCCCCCAGAAGAGCAGCCAGTGCTCTTAACCACTGAGCCATCTCTCCAGCCCCCAAACAGAAAAAGGTTTTAAACATGACCTTCTAAATGGAATGACACACAAATAAGTCATAAACAGCTGTTTTGTTTGTTTGTTTTTACTCTAGGTGTGCTGAGAGGGTGGCTTTTACATACCCTTTATGTGCCTTTATCTGCTTCTCAGCTGTCTGAACTTAGTTATGGTGTAGCTCCTTTTCTTGTCACAGTGAGGCAGTAACAGACAAAAGCACCCGGAGGAGGCAGGGTTTGGTTGTGTTCACAGTTTGAGGACATCGTCCACGATGTAGGAAGGCATGGTGGGAGGAGTGACTGGCAGCTGGGTACAGGGCATCCGCAGTCAGGAAGCAGAGAGCGATGGATGCTGGTTCTCAGCTCACTCTCTTCTTTTCATTCGGTCTGGGAACCCAGCCCGTAGAATGGCGTGACCCATAGTTAGAGCTGATCTTCCCATCTCAATTACACCGATTGCAGAAAGTCTCTTAAGACATAGCCAGAGGTTTCATTCCAGGTCTCATCAAGCTGATCAGTATTTACCATCGCATCCTATTTATTTGCTTATTCATTTTGAAACAGAATCTCATAATACAGCCTGGAACTATTGATCCTTTTGTCGTTAGGCTTACCCCCGCCCCCAACACTCTTCTCACCTCCCTACTTTTGGGGTTGTCATTTCCACTTGCACTGTGAGAATACAGACTCAGAGGCGGTTAGTGATTTCACCAAGGGCAGACAGCTGATGAGCTGTGGTGGTATCCACACTCTGGGCTGCTTACCCTCTAAAGCCAAGCTGTTCCTTTGCATTGCCCCTACCCACCATACTTTTCTATTAGTTTCAGAGAGAAGCACAGAGACCCAGAGCTCCTCGGAGCGACGCTGGAGTACCACAGCACACAGTCGGTGCAGCTTCGTTAATGGGTGAGTCTCCTGCTCTCGAGCGCTGTGAACTTGGTGTGGGAGTCTACACACCCTGACTCTTTGCTGATTAGTGATGAGAAGCCCATTCAGAAAATGACATTAGTGAAAAGCCAAGGAATGCACTGCCTGCTGGCAACAGTCTGGTCAGGAACCCCCCCCCCCCCCATATCTCCCGGGAATCCCGTTCCGGCCCAGAGATGGAACAACCTGGGCACTGGTGTTTTAGCCATGATCCCTAGGCACACCCTGCCTGCTACACAGCAAACAGCCCCAAAGCACAGTGGCTACAGGCCACAGTTACTCAGAGCTCATGACTGGGGCATGCTGATTTCAGCAGGGATTAGCCTGAATTCCTGGCCTCTCTGGTCATCTTCTGCATCTATGACCAGCTGAATCACTGACTGGGGAGGCTTCACTCCCGGGGAGTGGGTTTGTTACCCCAGCATCCCCATGAGTCCGTGACATACTGTGCACACTGTGATGGCTTCGGCCTCTCTAGGTGACTGGAGTTTGTTAGCTTCATTGTATCCCAGGATCCCTGTTGCACACACAGTTGGTCTGCTGTTGGCCAAAGCACCAGTAGGTGGTACGTGGACTGTTTATTGTCAAAACAGTTTGAATGTCTCAAATTCCAAAAACAAAGTCAGAGCCATGATCTATTTAGGGAATATTGGGACCTTGGAGTCAGGGTGAGCACAGAGGCAGAATCCTGGGGTGATGAAGGGGGGGTATGTGTGGTCTTATACCTTAAGTAGTTCCCCAGCCTGTGGTTGTATAGCCACCTTAACCTCTGCAGGCCTCAGCTTCACCAGTGGAAGATGCTGTGTTCTCTCTCATGATGTGGGAAATAACAGGAGGTGGCAGCTGAGTCCGAGGGCTACATCATCAAGTGCTTTATCCTTCCTCACTCTTGGCCAGTGCTTTTGCAGGCGCCGGTCCCTGTGACTGTGAGGAAGGCCTGCAGTGTGGCTCGGGGCCTATACTCTTGGCGGAAGCAGAAAGCTCACAGCCAGCAACATCTTCTCCAAGGAATTTCCTACAAAGAAAGGGAAAGGTGAGCAAGGAGGTCTGGAGCTGGGAGACAGTCAAGAGTGGTCCCAGCTGGGACCTGTAACACAGAGGGAGGATACAGGCAGGGGCTTCAGTGCTCAGAGACCCTGGGCTGGGGCTCATAGACCTGTGCTGACAGAAACCTGAACCTGGTCAGCTGAAGCTGGGTATCATCCACCCCCCTCCCCGACCCCTGGACTGGCTGTACAGTAGATGCTGTTTAGGATGTGAGGTTTGTTTCAGGCCTACCTCTCCTGAAGTTTGAGGCTCTGTGTGTAGAACAATAGCCAGGTGTGGCATGTAAGAGAGATGACCAGAGTGCACTTGTGAGAGGCCTTTTGGACAGACGTAATGCAGGGGCATATCTGGGATTGCAAGGTGGCTTAGCTAGGAAGTTCTCCTCTCTTGTTGGCGTGTGCGTGTGCGTGCGTGCGTGCGTGCGTGCGTGCGTGCGTGCGGGTGTGTGTCTGTGTTTGTTTGTTAGGATTGGAAAAATGTGGAGGAGTTGAGACCAGAGAGCAGCCACATCAACTTGCCCAGCCTTGAAGGCCCAGCTAACAGGACATACAGACAGGGAGTGGCCCCGTGGTCTATTTATACCTCCTGTGGATTTTTCATAGGCAGATAGAAGAACTCGGCTAAGGTCAGTTAGCTTGCTGAGATCAGTTTTGGGGTCATATTTAATTGCTTGCCACTTTTTTTTTTTTTTTGAGGCAGGGTCTCTCATCAGACCTGGAACTCACCAAATTCCGTTAGACTGCCCCTGTCCTCATCTCCCTGTGCTGGGATTTTAGGTGTAACTCCACTGTGCCTGGCTTGTACACCAGCTCTGGGGGATGGAACTCAGGTCCTCATGCTTGCCCTTGGCACTTCACCGACTGAAGATCTCCTCAGTCCTCGATTTTCTTTTAAGTTTTGTTGTTTTGTTTTATTTTTATTTTTTGTTTTGGAGATAGGGTCTTACTGTGTAGCTCATCAGATTTCTGATGTTCCTCCCTCAACCTCGTGAGTACTGAGGCTACAGGCGTGTTCGCCTCTAGACCCACTTGTTTTAGGCTTTTGATACACATGAAGAGTATGTGCTGGTGGGTAAATGTTACCCTCTAACAACGCATCCAGTGAGAGTCAGCATGCTGTCAGTCTCCTACACCTCACGGCTGAGGTGGACAGCAGCACGGGTCTCTGCCCGTGTCATCTCTGTCTTGCCGAAAGCTGTTTCTTTGAGGGGCATCAGGAGCCAGAGATGAGCTCCAAAGCCTGGGACCCCTTTTTTCTTCCATCTTTGGTAATTCTGGATGTTTTTCTCAGTTCTCCAGACCAGAGTTCATCCTGTTGGCCGGCGAGGCCCCGGTGACCCTACATTTGCCTGGATCCATTGTGGTAACTACGGCTTAGGCTGGGTGGGACAGGAAAGCATCCTCAAGCCGAACAAACTCAAGGCTGACTGGGTCTTTCCAGGGGACGTCTTGGTAGTCTCCCTGTTCTAGGCCCTTCTCTCATGAGCCCTCATATCTCTCCCTCTCTTCCTCCTATTTCTGCTCATGCTGCCTTCTCAAAGCTGTTTAAAGATTAGCGTTCTCCTTTCCATCCACTTCGTCTTCTCCATCTCTCCCATCCCTTCAGACCCCTGCCAGGGCGTGGCCACGCTAGTCCTGCCTCTCCTTCTCCCCTCTGAGAGGAGCTCCTTGTGGCCTCCAGTTCTGTCCTCACAGCCCTAATCTCAGCTCAGCCCCCATCTCCTCCCTCAGCACAAATGCCAGCAGCATCTCCACGGGCTAGGTGCTCTGCCAGGCCCCACTCTATGCTTGGGTGAACAAAGTCCTTTCGTGTGAGGCCTACAGTCTGGCAGGAGGAGGAAAAGAGAGACAAAAGCATAATAGAAAAGCATGCCAGGTTGCGCTTTGTGCTTTGAAAACATTGAGAATACATGGAAAGATGGAAGAGGGTAGAAGATGTTGGGTGAGGACGGGAAAAAGTCACTCCCTTAGCCAGGGAAATGGCTCTAAGGAGACAAGAAGGGAGGGAGTGAGGCAGGGGGATTTTAGGAGAAGGGTCTGGCAGAGGGAGAGCACTATATGGGGGTGCTACCCAGCTCAGCCAAGCACATGGCCTCATGCTTCATGCCCAGCCTGGGGCCGTGAGGTTCTCAGCTAATGTTGAGCATTTGGGAAGACGACCTTCCCATTTTCCATGCTCCCAGAGCCAAGAGGCCTGTCTGGCCAACCCTGTCTGGCTGTGCTGCCTTTTGGCTCTTGGGTCTTTTGGAGGCAGGGCTGTGGGAAGCCTCGGGTGGTGTCTTTCCCTTCCCAGGTTCCTATGCCATCCCTATGCCTGTCTTTTCTGTAGCTCAGAGCAATGTAGATAAACACTAGAAAACCCTCTCTGGCTCAGTCAGGGGTGCATGACTCATGGATGAGTCTGAGGGAAAGCTGGGGAAAGATATGGATCTTATCTCCCCACATTGCAGACCTCATAGGTTCTTCAGAGAGCTCAGACTTGGGTCTGGCTTCTCTCTCTTACCAACTGTGCAACTCTTGGAAAGTCCCTCATTGTCTCTAAGCATCAGTTTCTCATCTGATAATGGGAAGCCAAACTATACTCCTTTCCTAGGTGGGTAGACAATGAAATGAGGTAATCCATGGGACATGCTTAGCCTGACCAGCCCAGGTTAAAGACTCACAGTCTCATCTTAATTGTGGCCATTGGTACTATTATTGTTTTCAGACCAAAAAAGGGAAGTCCTACTTGGCTCTCAGAGACCTCTGTGTGGTCTTGCTGAGTAGACAGTGTCTGGAGGTGAAGTGTGACATGGAGTCCACAGCAGGAGCTGTCTTCAATGTTGTCATGTCCTTCATCAACCTTGAAGAGACCACCTACTTCGGTTTGGCTTATGTGAAAGGTAGGCGTTTGCTGGGGACATTATTGACATGAGCTTCTGGGAACCCAGGTACATGGGGACCTGGACTCTGTTCCTCCTGAAATATTGCTTGATCCTGGGACACCTAACCTTGCTTAACTCAACACAAGTTAGCACAGAGGATGCTCTGGGTACCTGTGTGAAAAGCGTCAAGTGAGCACAGATTGTCATGAAAGAGTCGGGGTAGGATATGGGTTTGTGGCTTGCTGGGTCTGATCAGTTATAGCACTCTGAAGTTAGACAAACAAATATTAAAAACATTTGTAAATTATCTGAGGTGCTGCTGGCATTGTGCACCTTGGCCCCCAAGAACCCAAGGTAGTCGTTCTTGAGAGAATGGTTTTCAAACATTTTTTCCCAAGTTTCTCTTTCTATGAAAGGCTTTTCCCCCTCCCCTCCTGAAAGTACTCCCGTAGGGTAGATGGAGTTCCTCAACCTCAGTGTAGAGTGCAGAATGAAAAGAAGCTGAGAAAAGATTTCATGGGACTTCAGTCTGAGCTCCAGGGCCCATCTGTGAGGTATTAGAGTCTTGGTGTTCCTCATTCTCCAGTTTCTAAAGAGGGGCTTGTGAACTCTTAGTGTGTCACAGTGGGGCTGGTGGCAGTGTCCTTATCTCCCTAGAGTTCTCATCAGACCCCACCCCCACCACAAGGACACCATTTCTAAATAGAAAGAACAGCCATTCTGTATTGTGATGTAGGTCATAATCAGTGGAGTTTAAATTTTGTAACATACAAATGGAAGCACTTTTTAAGAAGAATTGTATTCTTTTTAAGTGCCTGCTGAGTACCAAAAGCTATTCAAATCACTTTATTTAAAAAGATACATTTTAATTAAAATATAGTTATATCACTTTTCCCCTCCCACTCCTCCCTCCAATCCTTCCCATGCCCCATCTCTCAAATTTATGATCTCTTATTCATTAATTATTATTGTCACATGCACACGCTTGCACCCCCCCCCCCCCCCCCCCCCCGTAGCTAGAGTTTTCCTGCCTTGCCCACAGTCAGGACAAATCTCTGTCACCCGCCAGTCCCACAGCCGCTCAGACCCAACCAAGTAAACACAGAGACTTATATTGCTTACAAACTGTATGGCCGTGGCAGGCTTCTTGTTAACTGTTCTTACATCTTAAAGTAACGCATTTCTACAAATCTATACCTTGCCACGTGGCTCGTGGCTTACCAGCATCTTCACATGCTGCTTGTCCTGGCAGTGGCTGGCAGCGTCTCCTTCTGCCTTCCTGTTTTTTTATTTCTCCTCTGTTAGTCCCGCCTATACTTCCTGCCTAGCCACGACCAATCAGGTTTTATTTATTGACCAATCAGAGCAACTTGACATACAGACCATCCCCCAGTACAGCCAAGTGCAGACCATCTCAGACACCTGCACCCAGGCCCATGGTCCTAATCATCCTCTATGCAAACCTGCTGGGTAACGCCACAAGGAACCCAAGAAGGGCTCCCACAGGACATACATTAACATCCCACAGCACCCCACCCCCACATACACACATAACCTGCTGAGTCTGTTCAGTGTTTAGTGTTGCTTAGATGTATATGTTTTCAGGGATGACACTTGGTATTGGATAACTAATTAGAGCGCTCATCTCTGGGGAAAACTAATTGTCCCTTCTCTCTCAACAGTCATTAGTTGCCTGTCGCTTTTCATCTAGGGTTAGAGCCCTGTGAAATTTCCCCTATTGATGTTGGCATGCCAGTTGGCGTTGCCACTATTCTTATCTTATTTAGTCAGCTATACTCTTTAGATTTCATGGGCGTGGCTTTCCTGCTGTATCCAGAAGACACAACCTTACAGCAGACTTTCTGGTCTCCTGGCTCTCACAGTCCTTCTGCTCCCTCCTCTACCATGATCCTGGAGCTTTGGGTGCAGGAGTTGTGTTGTAGACACACCAGTTGGGGCTGGGTGCCCCATGGTCAGTTGTTCTCTGCATTTGGACCAGTAGTGGCTTTCTGGAATGGTCTCTGTCTTCTGTAAAAGAAGCAGCCTTTGATGAGGGTGCGAGCTGCACTTTCCGCCTGGGTAGCCCACAGAAAACATTGCATTTTATTTATTTGAAATGTATAATCCAAGTAAAAGTCAGGCTTGGGAGACAGCTCAATTGGGAAAGTGCTTGTCTTGGAAGCAGGACGACTTGAGTTTGATTCCCAGGACTCATGTACAAAGGACATCTGAGTATGATGGTGTCTCATTGTAATCCCAGTGTTGGGGAGTCAGAGCCGGGCAGATCTCTGGGGCTTGCTGGCCTGCCAGTATACCCTACCTGGGGAGTTACAGGCCACCTGGAGTCCCCATCTCAATAAAAAGGTGGGTGGTGTTGGAGTAATGGCATCCAAGATGGTCCTCGGGCCTCCATAGGCACATGCATGTGATGCTCTCATATATATACCAATGTGCACATACATGCTCAAAACACCAACTGGACAAATATGTAAAATCTAGGTGAGCACAACCCCTACCCTCCAGTCAAGGAGATGCTTGTAAACCTTTCTCATGGGGATGATTCCTGGATTTCTGGAGCTGCTTAGGGAGGGGCCTCCTGGAGAAATCATGAATCTGGATAGAGACCATCTTGGGAAGGTTTGTCAGCCAGACTGTATTGGGAACTCATCCACCCCTTGGAGAGGATCCTTCTTCAGGGAAAGTCAGTATGGTGTGGGGAGTCAAATTCAGCAGCAAGGGTGGAGGGCTGGGGGCGTTGGGTGATGGCCATTAGAAGTACCTGGACACCTACCTACCTTTCCACACATACCTCCCCAGGCAGCAAAGGCTGGATGCTAATTTTAAAGCCCTACCTTGTAACTGTGGTGGGAGCTCACTCTAGAGAAGTCACTGTCCTACACACTGAAGTGGGAGGGTGGAGCACAGGAGCAGACAGCTTAGGATATGCAGAGTGTCAGAGCGGGGCAGAGCTGCAGAAATCCCGGGAGTAGCCCGTGATACTCAGTCTGGTTGAGAACAGCTTTCAAGGGAGCAGAGGGATGGGGGCAGTATATTCAGAGGTTCCAACTGATCTAACCTTCTCCTAGATGGGCTGGAGGATCAACTCTGCAAGAGTTGAAGACCCGAGCTTGCAAATGAGATAGTTATTATCAATGACTTGGTCCTTTCAGGCTGTTACTACAAAGTGCCATAGCTGGGTGGTTTAAACAATCGTCTTTCCACCCTCAAAGTTGGAATCTTCAAGTCTAAGATCAAAGTGTCAGCTGTTTTATTATTGGTATAGGGATCTGCCTTCTGTCTCACAGAGGAAATCCTTCTCACTGAGTCCTCACATGGCAGGGAGAAAGAATGAAAAAGGGAGGAAAGGAGAGCCAGATACACACATAGCAAGGGAGAGGGGGAGGAGCAAGGGAGGGAGAGGGAGAGAGAAACTCAGCTATGAATACCATTATACTGCATGTTTGGACTCACTGGGTGAGGGAGGAGCATGCAAACATTTAGTAGGTAACGTGTCTGTGACTGGGAGGTGCAAGATGGTTCAATCGACGCAGAAAGACCTGACATGTGGCAGGGACTCCATTCCTTTGTCATATGATGACAGCAGGAAAGCAGATGCTAAGTGACAGCTCTTCATCATAAATGCAGTTGTCACTCAGCATCCACAGGAATCGGATTCTAGGACCCCAGCAGACACCCAAATCCACAGAAGTACATATATATAAGGAGGCGGTGTATGCATGTGCTTTGTGCACTCTCTTGTGTGTCTCTAGAGTACTCAATTCAGTATGAACGCTATCTGCATGGGTGCCACACTGTATCGTAGAGGGGACACTGACAGAAAGGTCTGTACATATTTAGTACATGTAAAATAAGTATTTCAATATGTGGTTGGTTGAATCTGCAGACACAGACTGTGCATATGGAGAGCTGGCTGTAACTCTGTTTCTTCTTGATCATTTTCCTTTGTCTCCGCTAAGCTCCTATGGCCTGTGCAAGAGTCCCTTGTTACCAGATACTGAAGGGACCAATGCAGCTTGCACCCTACCCCTCTGGGAAGAGCCCAAGGGATGAGTCTGAGGGTGGGGCACTCCCTATCATTCTTCCTCCAAACTCTATTTCCATCTCAGGCGAAGAGTTCTTTTTCCTGGACAAGGACACCAGATTGTGCAAAGTTGCCCCAGAAGGCTGGAGAGAACAGCACCCGAAAGGTTCCATGGATACTTTGACTCTCTTCCTGCGGATAAAGTTCTTTGTCAGTCACTATGGGCTGCTCCGGTGAGTGCTGCAGCCTGTTCCTAGGATCATTAAGGGTAACTGGCATTATGGGTAGGGGATAGGTAGAGTCACGGAGAATGATATATTGCATATAAAGGTCAATTTCTGTCCATGGGGTTCTGATGAATCAAGCGGAAAACTAGTCTTTTAGGGTGGGCCCTGATCAAAATGAGAAGTCATTCCCTGTATTTCAGATATAGTCCACTCAACATCAGGTTCTCTTTTCCCTAAATCCCTGCAAGGTACAGCTCTACAGCTCAGGGTTCCATGAGAATTCATTGGCTTTGCAGTCAGCTCACCATCTCTGTTTTCTGTTGCTTACTAGAGACACCACCTAACTGAACATCAGTTTTATGTCTTGAACTACATCCTTATGGGTGTTAGGTGAAGTACCTGGTATAGAGAAGCCCCATCAGGAGGAAGGGGCATGGTGTGGGTGGAGGAGCCCACACTAGTCTCTCTGGTTCTGTTCTCTGGGTTCTGCTGGGTTGTATCCATTTCCCCAGACTTGGAAGCCCTCCAGTGTAGTCCTCTCCCGACTCTCAAGCTGTCCTTATTCTCGTGTTTCTTTGCTAGGCACAGCCTGACAAGGCATCAGTTTTACCTGCAGCTTCGGAAAGACATTTTAGAAGAGAGGCTGTACTGTGACGACGAGACGCTGCTGCAGCTGGGGGTGCTTGCCCTGCAGGCTGAGGTCGGCAGTTATCCTAAGGAGGTAAGGGTGCTACCTGGGGTCCTAAGGAGATAGGGGTACTACCTGGGATCCTAAGGGGGTAGGGGCGCTACCTGGGGTCCTAAGGGGGTAGGGGCGCTACCTGGGGTCCTAAGGAGGTAGGGCTGCTACCTGGGGTCCTAAGGGGGTAGGGGTGCTACCTGGGGTCCTAAGGAGGTAGGGGTGCTACCTGGGGTCCTAAGGGGGTAGGGCTGCTACCTGGGGTCTTTGGGTGGAGTCACTGGAAAGATGACTTTGGGAGGAGGAGGCTGTTAGGAATAGAGAGGCTTTGCTTCTGAAGTGTCGTTAGCATCTATCACTGAGATTGGGGTAAACTGTCTCCATCCATCCACCCACCTACCCATCTACCTACCCAGCCATTTATCAAACAAGCATTCATTGAATACTTTTCCTATGTTCTGGGATATATATATATGTTATAATTAATATATATATATATTAAGTTCATACATTGTAATGTAATTCCAATCCAGCACACCCCTCTTTATATCAGTCAGTTTGTGCTACTACAATGAAATACCCAACACAGTTAACTTACCAAAGAGAAAAGATTGTAGGTTTAGAAGCTCAAAGTCCAAGATTGGGCCACACCATTGGTTTGGCCTCTGATGAGGGTGTTGGGTAGCAGCACTTCACAGTGGGAATACATGTTGGGGGGGACTCATGATGCCAAATAGGAATTCAGAGGGAGAGAGGCTAAGATCCCATGGTCCCTTCTGAAGGAAAGCCTCCAATGATTTAAGGACCCCCATTAGCTCTTCCATGAGAACTCCATCATTTTCCAATAGAACCATGCTTGAGATCAAGACTATCTACACTGGACCCTTTGGGGATCACTCAGACCAGAGCCAAACCATAGTAATGTACACACTTACTGAGTCTTTATCACCACCAACACCAACATCAATAGCCAATCTTTATTAAGAGATCACTCTATCTGCCATCGACCAAAACATCTAGCTCACATAAACATGGCAAAGTTAACATCACATCTTCTAGACAGACAATCTGTAAAGGTATGGATTTGGGCAGGTGAGGTAGTGGAGGGGGATTTGGGAGGAGTTAGGAGAGGAAAACTGCAATCAGAATATATTGTATGAAAAAAATCTATCTTCAATAAAAATATGTCAATAAACTTTATTTTTAAGGACAGTTTTAGCTTTACAGTAAGATTAAGCAGAAGATACAGAGATTTCTTGTCTCCTATTTATAGTCTCCCCCCAGAAACAATATAACCATTTCCTATTTATAGTCTCCCCCCCCCAAACAATATAACCCTCCTGCTATATTTGTTACACTCAACCAACCTGTTTTATCACCTAGACTGACACACTGCTATCATCTAGAATCCATCATTGTGCTTGATTTTCTGTGTATGGGCACTTCAGACAATGTTAGGGGAGTGCACTAGATTTCCATCACTGTAACAAAATACCTGTGGCCATCAGCTTGGGAGGAGGAAAGATCTATTTAGCCCATGGCTTCAGAGGTTCTAATCCATGGCCATTGGCTCTGTCACTTTGGGATGTGGTGGCACCATAAATCATGATTGAAGGGAAGACGTGGCTACCTCTTAAAGGTCCCATTTCCTTCCAATATTACCAAGGGCTTTGAAGTCACATGGCCTTCAGGGGACACTTAACATTCTAACTACAGCCAGGAGGCTCCCACAGGGACAGCCCCTCTCTGTGTTGTTAGTGGGCAGGAGGAAGAGGCTTCAGGTGTGTCATGGGTGATGAGGCTGGGTAGGTGGTACGTGTCACACTTGGGAGAACTTAGCATGCCTTGCTAAGGGGCTTGTATTTTGTTTGAGAAGTGCTTCTGGTGGTGGAGGAAGAACTGAAAAGTGCTGCCGTGAAAGATGGGAGCCCCTGCAAAATTCTAAGCAGGGAAGTAACATGATTACATTTGCATTTTAAAGACGGAGACAAAGGCAATTTGGTATAAAAATAAATCTCCTTAATCACACCATCACAGCAGAACAATATTCCATGGGCACAGACTCTCCCAGCCTATCACATGTGGAGATTTTATAGTCGTAGATATCTCTGCACTCCATCTGCACTCTCTCTTGTCATGACCTGTGGCCTTCCTGTGGATGCCACGGAGCTGGAGTTCTTGCATGTTATGACTCCATGGGACTGGCACTTCCTTCACATATCCCATCCCCTCTGCTGGGCACTCCCTGATAGTGCCATGTAAGTGATAATTATGATTATTGACACACGAGTTGCACCTAGCGTTCTCTTTTACAAATGCCACATAGATAAAAGTACTTGTGCCTGGACCTTTCTGGGTCTGTGTTGACTTCTTCTCTTAGGTATGTTCTTAGCAAGAAATGCCAGGAGAAAGATCCTATATGCCCCTTTTTCCTCCCTAAATGTTTCAGTAAACTTTGTTTTTCAGGAAACCCATTAGTCAACTTTCTGTCACTGTGACAGAATAGCCTAGATAATCCACTTAAAGGAGGGAAGCTTCATTTTGGCTTCACAGGTCTTGGCCCATGTTTGCAGGCTCCCTCATGTTAGGTAGGCCAAGTTGAGGCAGCAAACCTCAGGAGTAGAGCGGAGCAAAACTCATGGTGGATCATGGTAGCCAGGAAGCAAAACAGCAGAATGAGAGGACAGGGCGTGGGTCCCAGCAGCAACGTTAAGGTAAGAACTCCTCACTCCCTTCCACTGGATCCCACTTCCCGAGGGTTCTCCAAACAGTGCCACTTGCTCATGACAGTCTTTAGCATATGGACCTTTGGGGGACTTAAGATCCAAACCACAACAGAGCAGTTAGGTTTACAGCAAAGCTGAACGTCAGGTGGGAAGGTGAGAGATTTGCTGTGTCCCTCACCTCACAGTGTCCCCTGGTGAATAATATAATCTCATACCAGAAGGGCCATTTGTTACAACTGATGATCCGATGCTGACAGATCATCGTCACCAGAGTACTTGGTTAAGGGAGGGGTTCACTTCTGGTGTCATATAGTCTATGGGTTTTGACAAATATGTGATGACATGAATCACTATATATAATGTCATACAGAGTGGTCTCATTGCTCTAGAAATCATCAACGCTCCCCTTATCAGTGTTCTGCCTGTCTGTCCTCTGGCAACCACTCATCTCTTTACCATATCTGTAGCAGGAGAACTCATATTTAGATATGGTAGGCGACCTTTCATATAGGTTTATGTCACTTAGTAACATAGACTTAAGCACCGTCACATCTTTTCCTTGTTGGCTCATTTAGTTTTTAGTGCTGACTAACTAGTCTGCCATTGGCCAGATGTACCATTGTTTTTTCCACTCACTCCCTGGACAGCTTTTGCTTCTAAGGTTCGGCAATTAGGAGGAAAGCTGCTATTAACAACCATGTGCAGTGATTGATTTGTTTTCAGTGCTGGGCATCTAACCCAGGGCCTTCTACAAGCTAGGCAAGCACTCTTCCCTGAGCTACATTCTCGGCTCCATGGTAGGTTTTTCTGCAGGCATGGGTCTTCAAGTCTTTGGGGTTGATTGCCAGATTCTTGGTTAGAGTCTGTTAATTCTGTACGAGGTTGGCCAACTGTCTAACGAAGTGGCTGTATCGTTATCCACTCCCACCCACAATGAATGTGAGTTCCCGTTGCTTCTGTTCCAGTGGTACTTGGTGTTGTCGGTGTTCTGAATTTTGGCCAAGCTAACATTTTTTTTTTAATGCACCAGATTACTGAGAAGTTTCTTTCTCTTTGGGCCTCTGATCTGAACCCTTACTCAGCCTGGGTCACCTGGAGAATTCTGGGATTCTCAGTCTGTGATGACATGTAGATAGGCCTGTGCCATGGCATGAATGTAGAGTGTACACAGTGGTGTGCCCTTCTGAACCTCATCAGACTTACTCACCTACCCTCTGAATAGGGGTCAGATTCACCCAGCCCTCAGCTGCCTTCTTCTGGGTAACTACCATCAAAGTTGGGGGGACAATGATTTGCCCCAAGGGTAGTGTAGTAGTACTTTCTCATATGGACCACCAGCCAGAAATAATGACATTGAGACTTATTATTAATTATGAAAGCTTGGCCTTTAGCTTGGGCTTGTTTCTAACTAGCTCTTATAATTTAATTAACTCAGGTTTTAAAATCTACCTTCTGCCACATGGCTCTTTACCTTCCTCAGTACAGCTTGTTGGACTTGCTCTGAGTCTGCTGATGAAATCCACAGCCTAGATTCCTCCTCCCAGTTTCTCTCTCTGCCCAGAAGTCCCGCCTATCCTCTCCTGCCTAGCTATTGGCCATTTAGCTTTTTATTAAATCAATCAGAAGGTGACTCAGGCTGAGACACATCTTTACAGTGTACAAAAAGATTATTCCACAACAGGATAGGCAGGCAGGGGAGCCTCAAGATTGGGATAGACTGAATCAGAAATACAGATGTAGGGTAAACTCCCTGCTACCCCATCCTTCCCTCCTCATTTTTTTTGCAGTGGACCTGCAGATTGTACCTACATGAGCTTCACCATACTTCTGTTTGTCCCCAGGTCTGTGTTGAGGAAACCCAGGACTAGGCGACACGGGCTGCAGCCTCAGTTTCCTAAGCAGCAGACCAGTTGAGATCTGGGTGGGGACAAGGGATCTGGTCTCCTCAGACATGGTCTTGTAGAGGGATAATGTCATATCTGAGACTTCCTTGTTATTTGGTTTCACTTCTGATACAGAACACAGCACTATGTCCCAGAGGCACCTCCTTGTCCTGGGGTCCATTGCAAGTATGATTCTGCACACATTTTTCTTCTATTCAGAACTGGCTGGAAGGCTTCCTGGATAAGCTCTTCCTCGACATGTTCTTCCCAGCAGGTGGAGAGTAAAACATATTTCCGAATTCAAGATTACATACCGGCAAGGCTTATTGAGCGAATGACAGCAATCCGGGCCCAAGTAGAAATCTCCGAGATGCACCGGCTCAGTTCTGCACCTTGGGGAGAAGATGCTGAGCTGGAGTTCTTAGAGGTGAGGCCTCTGGGGTCCTGAGAGAGGTGTCAGAGTCCAGGAAATGTAGTCAGGGTTCTCTCTGCAGCCGGATCTAGGGACTAGAAGGGATTAAAGTTGCAAGGAGGTGTAGGCAAGGGATTAACCCACAAAAGGAAGAATCTTTCATCACCCTGAGCAACATGGAGAGGCTTCTGGTAATAGGTGTGGCATTAGAAATGACCCTTCAAAGGGATAGGATCTATTGGACTAGGCTGGGTGTTGCAGGGCCTTGTTTTGACCTTAGAGAGACATCTCTGATACTTTTCTGTGGGCAGGGAGACTTCATAGGTGATGTAGAGGACACCTGAGGTAGAGAACTAGACTACAAGCTGGGCAGAGCTATTGGGAGATGTGCAGCCTGTGAGCGACTGTCAGCACAGCTGTAGAGGAAGTTCTCTCTTCTCTCCCCACCTCAAAGCAGCAGCGGTTCAGTCTCACACGCCAAGAGCACCCACGGTGATGAGTGTGTTGCTCACTTCGTTACCCCCCCCCCACCCCTCATCGTCGGCTAGGTGCTGTGGGGAATGGAGACAAAGAGCATGTGTTCCCTGTCCTTGGTGGGTCCTAGATCTCTGAATGACAACTGTTTATTTAGAGGTGGGCACGCTGTGACAGAGAGAGCAGGACCAAAGCCGGTGACGGGTGGGATGGGGCAAGAGCCGCCTCTTTTCTTTGCAGGTACATGAGCAGGGTGTGTGTGAACGGGGAGGATCTTCTAGAAAAGGTCCATGTGGCTGGACCTCCAGACTTGGGGAACAGTTTCCAAAGGAAATGTGGGAATGTGCGCATTTCTCTGTATCTAATTCTCTTAACTTGGGTCAACATATTGTGTCCACATGTTTGTTTGTTTGTTTGTTTTTGCCTTTAAGGAGATGAGCGCTTGAGAGGAGAACTGGAAAAGTGAGGTTTTGACTTTTCTTTTTGGCCAGTCATCTAGGAAAATGATCCCAACACCTAGCATGGGGGTAGTCTGTGAGCATTTCATCCTCTAAGTCCCACCAGAAACACTCACTGAGTTCTCTAGCCCAGTCTCACACATGTTCCCTGCCCTGGATGAGGGCCATGTGGAGAACTCGAGGCCATAGAGCTAGAGAACCGAGTTGAGATCAAGGACTTCACCCTGCAGGTCACTCCTGTGGGATGAATGCTGCCTGCAACCTGTCCCCAGCCTTGCTCTCTGTGCTGAGCTCTGTCCTATCCCTCCCTCCACTGTAGAACTATGAAAAAGTGACTATAAAAATAGCTACTGTCTTAGAAGCAAAAGGCAGAAGACTATTTTTTTTTTGTCTTCCTGTCTTTCACAAAAAGCATCAGGTAGATTTTATTTCATTTGCATGCAATGTTGATTCATCTTAAGACATACTCTGTCTCCTACTCTTCCCTTTGGTGGCCTCACCACAGTGACTAATGCTGTAGGTTGCATGTTCTTGGTACAGAGAGTTGAAGATAGAATGAGCTTTGCACCCCCAGAACTCTCTGAGAGCATCCCTGTCACTGTGTGAGTTGTTAAAGTCTTTTCTTTCCCAAATATGAAAGAAAACATTTCCACACCATGCTGCCTCAGAGAATAAGCACACTCACATTTTGATATATTCACCCTTCTATAGTCATTTATATGTATATATGCATATGCATTTATAAGTGGGCATATATTATATAAGTACTCTTATGTATTCATATAACCATGCATTGCAAAAAATTTGAAAACTTACTTTGAATCAATACACGCTCCCCTTCAACACTGTATTCTTTGCCATATAAATAGTCCCAATATGCAACACTAAATTTAATATTTTTCTATATCCATCATTGGCTGTGTTTCTGCTTCATTTATTCGGGGTGAGAATCTCATGAGTGGAGTCACACAGCTGGGTGGCCGTGCTCAGTTCAACCACTGGTGCTACGTATTGCTGAGGCATCTCGTCTCCCACCCACCTCTGGACATTCCTTGTCCCTCTAACCAGGATGTCAATACCATCAGTGCCCTGGATGCACAGAGCCCACTGCAAAGCTGGTATACCACAAACAATCACTAGACATTTAATTATAGCTCCTTTGGGCTCTTCTTTTTCATAAAAAGAGGAAATCATTCCCAGGTGGCTGCCTGCTGGCTTGGTTCACGGATGCTGTACTCTGCCAATTCATTTCCTCCCACTGGCAGCCGGCTTGGCAGCAGTCCAGTGTGGGTACCACTGAATGCCACCCTTGGTCTGGAAGATTCACAGCTGTGTGAGTGTATGAATCCCTGAACAACCTGTTCAAGGTTAGCTCTCTGTTTTCCAGACATCCTCAATGCTCGACCTGCTCCCACTCAACTAGGGACTATGATGTGATATGAAAACAATTCCAGTTGCCTGTTGAAATCATATTAGTTATGTTCTGTATTTTTCTCTCTCCTTAGCATTCTGATGAATGTGTTCCCTGGGTGTTACAAGCATTTTGTCCTTCACTGCCTGGGAGATAGGCTCCCTTAGCCTATTCCTGTGAGTCTGCACCAAATTAGAAATAGAATTATGAGAAGGATTTGTCTTGGTTATGTAGCACATTTTCCTGGGGTACATTCTCAGAGATGGAATTATAGGGCCAAAGCATACAAATTGCTGAGAGTTAGGAAGAAGAATCCATTTGTGACCCGCAGTTTTCAGTACAGCAAGGGGCAGTCAGGACTGCTTGGTTTCAATTTCACTTTGCTATCTGCTGCTGGAAGAACAGGGAACTGTGGAGGATGGATGAGGAAAGGAACCACGAAAGGCAGGAGACAGACGACATTATTTTGCTTTTTACAGATCGAAGGTATCCCAGAAGACATTATGCCTGTTTATATGTGTTCCCACTCTTCAGGAATTCTCTGAATTTTAGTTGTTGAGAGTGATTTCTTGGAATCAAACAGACCCCTTTACTGAGATTCCCATTCCTGCCTCCAAGGAATCTAGGCAGGTTATTTGGATCTGTTGAGTGATTTGCCTCTCAGATATGGAGAATTTATTTCGTGATTTTTTCCTAAGCTTGCTGAGCCAAAAGTTTGAACATCATATCCAATAACAGAAAATTGTTCTGATATATGTAGTAAAAAGAAATTGAAACTATGATTTCCAAATTGAACCACATAAGCATAGCCACATAGACCCCAGTGTATTGCCACAAACTGTTCTTATAGCCCTGTACCTTATTTTATATTTGTTCCAACAGGGTTCGATATTTTAGACATTTATATCAAGAGGGACAAAAACAGAAGTTGGCATCACATGGGTAACCTGAGCATATTGGAAACAAAGGGGAGGCTGAATGTCCTTAGCCACAGCTGTGAATCTGTGTAAATGTGGACCCAGGCTGAATTATGAACTTCAAAACAGGCAATGAAGTCTGGGCAGAGCAGCCACTGATAACGTCCCAATAACCCATGGCTCCTTAGTGGAGACTAGCTATGCTATCAAAATCCTTATGTCCCTCACCTGAGCATGGTCCTAATGATGCTTGGTTGTGTGGCCAAACAGGACTTGTCAACTGGCAAGTAATGACAAGGAGCATCCAGCCTTTTCAGGTGCTATGGTTATTTGTTATATGCTTTTTGAAAGCAATTACAAATTTAAAATACAGGAAATAATAGAATTCTTGTAATGTCAGTAGTGTTTTCTTTGTGTGTACGGTGTTATGTTGTTTTTGAGTCAGGGGCTCTCACTGGGGCCTGGGCTTGCCAGTTAGGCTAGGCAAGCTGGCCAGGGATCCTCCTACCTCTGCCTCCCCAGGGATCCTCCTACCTCTGCCTCCCCAGGGATCCCCCTACCTCTGCCTCCCCAGGGATCCCCCTACCTCTGCCTCCCCAGGGATCCCCCTACCTCTGCCTCCCCAGGGATCCCCCTACCTCTGCCTCCCCAGGGATCCCCCTACCTCTGCCTCCCCAGGGATCCCCCTACCTCTGCCTCCCCAGGGATCCCCCTACCTCTGCCTCCCCAGGGATCCCCCTACCTCTGCCTCCCCAGGGATCCCCCTGCCTCTGCCTCCTCAGGGATCCCCCTGCCTCTGCCTCCTCAGGGATCCCCCTGCCTCTGCCTCCCGAGGGATCCACCTACTTCTGCCTCCCCAGGGATCCCCCTACCTCTGCCTCCCCAGGGATCCCCCACCTCTGCCTCCCCAGGGATCCCCCTACCTCTGCCTCCCCAGGGATCCCCCTACCTCTGCCTCCCCAGGGATCCCCCTACCTCTGCCTCCTCAGGGATCCCCCTACCTCTGCCTCCCCAGGGATCCCCCTACCTCTGCCTCCCCAGGGATCCCCCACCTCTGCCTCCCCAGGGATCCCCCTACCTCTGCCTCCCCAGGGATCCCCCTACCTCAGCCTCCTCAGGGATCCCCCTGCCTCTGCCTCCCCAGGGATCCCCCTACCTCTGCCTCCCCAGGGATCCCCCACCTCTGCCTCCCCAGGGATCCCCCTACCTCTGCCTCCCCAGAGATCCCCCTACCTCAGCCTCCTCAGGGATCCCCCTGCCTCTGCCTCCTCAGGGATCCCCCTGCCTCTGCCTCCCCAGGGATCCCCCTACTTCTGCCTCACCAGGGATCCCCCTACCTCTGCCTCCCCAGGGATCCCCCTACCTCTGCCTCCCCAGGGGGATCCCCCACCTCTGCCTCCCCAGGGATCCCCCACCTCAGCCTCCCCAGGGATCCCCCACCTCTGCCTCCCCAGAGATCCCCCACCTCAGCCTCCCCAGGGATCCCCCTACCTCTGCCTCCCCAGGGATCCCCCTACCTCTGCCTCCTCAGGGATCCCCCTGCCTCTGCCTCCCCAGGGATCCCCCTGCCTCTGCCGCCCCAGTGCTTGCATTACAAGCACCCACTACATCCAGCTTTTTACATAAGTGCTGGGAATGCAAGTCAGGTCTAAGCCATCTTTCCAGCCCCAACAGCTACTTCCTTTGTGACGTCCTTAGACTATAAGAACAGAAGAGGGGAGATGCTCATTAAAATGTTGGATTTTGTGAAAAATAGCAACAACAAAAAGTTTCTTTTCATTTGAAGAATGTGAAGAACTTGGCTTGCAGAGACAAAAAAAAAAAAGTTTAATTGACTCGAGTTCAACTGACCCAATTACCTAGCCCTTCTCTGCCTCCATTTTCTCCTTCAGAAAAAGATAGCTTCACCTTTGTCTTATGATTGTTAGGAAAACAATCAAATACCCGGCTGTGCTTGGCTGCATGTGTTATCAGTATTCAAGTATCATGACCCTTTTAGAGTAATTAAAAAAATCAAAAAATGAAAAGTTAATGCTAAACAGTTTAAAAAAAGTTTAGGAAAAAAAAAGGCAAGTTTAGAAAAGGTGTCTTTATTTTCCTGGTGGCCATTTATGTCGATGCTTTAAAACAGTGTTCATCAAAGTCCTTAACACTGTATCATGCTGTCTTGGGCAGCCTCTCTTTGTCATACTTGAATCAATGTCCTGCTTGGTCATGGATATTTCAATACAAATACTCCGTGTTTTTATTGGGTGACAGTGGTGATGATGATGATGATGATGATAACAATGATGACAGTGTCTCTTTCAAGCTAAAAGCAGGAGGCTCAGCACCCCGACATTTAATCACAATCTGATAGAGAGCCAGGGTGTTTGCAGGCTTCATGATTACTCATCAACAGAAGAGAGGTCAGCAATGAGCTTGAGAATAACAAACACAATTTCTAATTGGTCTCCCTCTATGGCTATGCCTGGGGATGAGGAAGATCATGTAGATAGGGCATATCTTCTGTCTGCTGAGGATAGAGACATGGACCAGAGCTCACGAGTGAAGCCCATCTGAGAGGCTCTCAGATGTCCAGCCCAGGAAGCCCTTCCTGTAGATTCACGTGCATCATCCTTCCGATGAGGACTTCTGGGCCATGTGACAACTCTTCAGACAATAAAACATTTGTGTTGAGTTCATGCTTGAAATTCTCTTGAGAATTCAATTGGCTTGATATAGCTACCAGCTTTGATTGACCTTTGACCTCTTGCAAAATTCAATCCCTTAGCTTGGTAAACTGAGGCAAGAGGGGGGCGGTGGGGATCCAACAGAGGCATCACTGAGTGGAAAGGCATGCTGGAGTGACAGATATCTCCCCTGCAGATTGTTCTTGGCTCACTTTGCTTTGACAGCCTTGATAATGACCTGAATACTGCTTTTTGTTCTGGTGCCTCAGCTTTTGCAAGTGGAACACGAAAAGATGGGACCAGATGACTGGCACAACTGGGGAAGGGAGCCCCTAACTTTGAGATGTCCCAAGAGTCTGAATCATAAGAAACACTTGTTTCCCATCTTTTCATCCTAGTGTCTTATATTTGTAAGAATGTATCCCAAACGTTCTTTTCAGTACCCTACAAATAAAGAGTTCTTTAGGTTAGGAAGAAAGGAAGTGAGGGAGGGAGAGAGGGAGGGAGGGAAGGAGGGAGAGAGGGAGGGAGGGAGGGAGGGAGGGAGAAAGGAAGGAAGGAAGGAAGGAAGGAAGGAAGGAAGGAAGGAAGGAAGGAAGGAAGGAAGGAAGACGTCATTGTGTCAGAGGTGTGTATATATTCCAGAGTGAGAAAAAACTGTCTAGCTGGATGTTTCTTCATCTTGTGTGGCAACAATGGACCTTTTCCACAGGGGGGTTGGGGGTCATGATTTGAAGCAGTCAACTCATGGGTCTTAAGGTGGCTTTTTCCTTCCTCCAGGTTGTTCAGCAACTCCCAGAATATGGAGTCCTGGTTCATCGAGTTTTTCCAGAGAAGAAGAGACCAGAAGGGAAAATGGCCTTGGGGGTCTGTGCCAAAGGTATCATAGTCTACGAGGTGAAAAGCAGCCGCAGGATCGCGACATCACAGTTTCCATGGAGAGAAACCGGGATGATTTCAAGTCGTGTGAGTGAAGCTCAGCTGACAGCCTCCCATGCTCCCTTTCCTTTGCTCTGCGGCCCCTTTAAGTGGCAGTGGCTATGTGAATTCCTCTTGACATATTCACATACAGCCTGTCACACATTAACCTGTATTCTGGTGCATTGACATATTTGGGA